>NW_003101665.1:1062722-1069352 GCF_000003855.2 Blastomyces gilchristii SLH14081
CTTTCATCACAAGCATTCTCAGAGAAGGATTCTAAAAACTCTATTTCACCAAGATAACATGTTTTTTCCCCCCCCCCACAAAAATCGGATCTGCTGTCTCAGGTTCATCTCAGCAGTAAGCAGATTAAACATGCTCAGAGAGCAGAGCTGTCTTCTCAATATTCTGAATCATGAAGTGCATTTAAGACCTGAATAAGACCTCAATTCTCTTCTTCTCTATCAGCTCCTGCTAATTAATTAGAGAATAGAAGTATTATCAAAAAATCATTATCTCTTAATAAATAAAAAACTTATCAGTTTTAACTTCTTTATCTCTCACTTCAATATCTTCTCAATCTTCTTCTGCTATCACTTATTTACAGTAACACTCTTCTTCTCTCTCTCTCTCTTCATCTTAAACTCAAATCATTCTTAGAACTTCTTCTGATCTCATCACTACTGCATGAGACTCTTTACTGTCTTCTTCTTCAATCTCTCACAGGCAGTATTATCTGCATTATTTCTATACTTAGTTCAGTCTAAATCTATCAGAAGTATTACTTAAAATTGTTATCATTTTACTCTCTTACAGAGCCTCTTCAAGGCATTATAACATGTCTTGCAATCAGTCTTCTCTCACTTAAACACCTTCTTCTTCTCTCTCTTCAATCTGTGACAGTGCTCATACGCCTTGATAATCTGCAGAACCGCAGAATATTTGAAGAGAAATGACATGATTAATTTTAATAAGTGTTGAAGAGAAGTGAAGGCAGAAGAGATAGCCAGAAATAATATAATAATAATGATAATGATGATGATGATAATGATAATAATAATAATAATAATAGTAATGATATTGATAATAATGATAATGATGATGATGATAATGATGATGATAATAATGATGATGATGATGATAATGAAAGAAGAAGTGCATTGAAATATATTACTGACTTATCAAATATAAAGAGACAAAGAAAATATTAACAGCTTTCAGAGATATACAGAAACAGCTACAGTGTTATATAGTAACATCATCTTCATTCAATACATGCAGTGTTAATATTCTTTATATGCAGTTATCATATAATCTATATCAGAGATACATGCAGAAAACAGATCTTTGTTACTAGAGAGAATGATTACAGCAATTCTCTGTTTTCATATTATAAAGATAAGTTATTATTTCTTTCTTCTCTTTTTTCTCTTCTTCTTCAACTCATCACTAAATTCAAGCTGATATGAAAACTATTAAAACTCTTCTAGAAATTCTTAAATTGAAGAGTATAGACTAATCAAATTTTAAATACAGAAGAATCAAATTATATTTAATATTACTAATTATTCATCTTCTCTCAATAAAATTATAGTTGTGTCTTCTCTCTCCCTCTCTCAAATAAAACATGACTCATGAAAAGTGAGTATTATATCAGATCATAATGATCAACACAGTCTCAGCATGCAGAGCTGTATACATGCAGTATGTACTGAACTGAGAGACTGCATGAGTTACAAACCAGTATCAGCATCTCAGAGAGAGCTGTGCAGTGTGAAAAAGCTGCAACTCTCAGTTATGTATGCAGAGAATGAATCATCACAGTAAGTGCATGTGCATTGCATGAAAGTAACACTTTTTAATAACACTCAGTCTCTGATATCATGAAAATAGAGTCTCTTCATGAGATTCATTTTTATCAGAAGTCAGAGAATCTTATATTTCTCAAGATTATCTTCACTCATCTTATCTGTGAAATTGATGAGGAAAATTATTGATTTCAGTGTTCTATTCTTGATATTATTCAAGTGACAGCAGAGTTCACCCTGGCCACACTTTTTAAGTATATGTTTTCTAAATATTCACATTTATACAGATATATACTGATTATTTATTAAATAATGTTAAGATAATAACTCATTATAACTGTGTTACTCTCACTGTGAGAGATACACAGTTAATAATAAACATTGTAAAGACTCTGAAGAGTAAGTATTTTAAGAGTACTGCAGCTCTGCAACCTTGATTTTTTTTATTTTTATTTTTTATTTTTTTCTTTTTCTTTTCTTTTTTTTTTTTTCTTTCTCTTTTTTTTTTTTTTTTTTTTTTTTATTCATTCTGATTTTTTCTTGTTTTTGTTTTATTTTTTATTTTTTGTTTTTTTTTTTGATTTTATATTTTTTTCATAATTAAAATTATATAAATTATAATCTATATTTAGAAAAGTAATAATTATTTGATAATACTCTTCTGTTGAATTTTCACAAATGAGCCACTATGTTATGATATTATATAAGTGAGAAGTGATTTCATGATCTCATTTAATGCCATTCTCAATAATGAGATCAGAATGAAAATGTGACTAAGAATTCAAACATATTCTTTATTCAGAACTAGATTTTTATTTGAAAAGTGAATCTGAGACCTTTAATATTTGAAATAATGTGATTTGAAATCAATGTAATGAACACAAATCATGACCAGAAGTAATGCTTTTAGACAATGTGACAACTGTAAAGTTTAGTCCTGGTCTCAGACACGGTCACACGGTCAGTCTACTTATAGAATAGAAGAGAAGTATTCATTTATTATCTATATAGAATAGCTAGATGCTGACTCTTTATTAAAGAAGTCAGTGATTTGTTTCTGACTAATAATATATACAAGAGTTACTGTATTTCTTATACAATCTTCTTAGCATACTAAGTACTATATCTATGATATTCTTGCAATAACTCTGTAGCTCACAAGCTCACTATTTAAGCAAGATAGTCAAGCTCACTCATACAGCTTCTCAAACAACTATCTCTATGTAACACTGCTGACTAGTCACCGCTTCAGTTCCGCCACGTTATAATATACTTAATTTAACTCTTTGAGATCTAAGAGATTTCTGTAATTTCAGCGTTTAACTTGTTAAAATAAGATAATTTAAAAGTTATTATAAAAGCTTTTATAATAATATCAGTATTTAATATTATATAAAATTAATAAATAAGATATTAAAAATGAGATATTTAAAATTAAAAAGAAATTAATTTAAAATACATAACAATGTTATATAAATAAAATACAGAGTGATTTAAAGTTAAATGTAATTACTGATGAAGATGAAAGATTGATTAATTATACACTAATCTAACCGCGTAACAATTACTTATTAAAATATAATAATACTTTTTAACTATATAATTGAATCTGAATACTGTAATTCTTTTAATAGTATTTTCTGTAAATAAATTACAAATAATATAATAAATTAATATAACTTATTATTTAACAAACTCATTCACTCAGTGAATTTCAAAAAGTATTTTATAAAGCTGTTAATTTTCAATTATAGTATAACAATACAATACTGTAGCAGGCTACGCCCGATTGATAGATTATTTCATTACACTTTATAGATTTCTGCTAAAAGCTCCGATTCTTGATTACTGATTCTCGCACTTTCTCTTTTATTTTCCTTCTCTAATGTTTTTCACTTTTGTTATATAAGATCTATATCTTAATGCCGATCTACTCGGCGTAGACCTCTTGTACTTGAAAAATGTTCATTATCTTCTTATTAGAAATGATTACTCATTGAGATATCTGAATACATAACAACGTGTAAGAAATAGAGAAATAAATAATGAGTTAAGTGAATACTGAGTCTCTAGATAGAAGCTTACTTATCAGTCATCTTGACCCTGCAATAAGATCTTATAAAAGAGAATATCAGTGAAAGACCTGAGAGTTCTGACATCTTAAATGTATAAGATATTTATACAAATACACTTCTTCTGAAGAATTCTCAAACAGAGATATTATACATTTAATGAATAATATAGCTATATTTACTGATAATATGAGAGAAGTCTCAAACATGAGTATAGACACAGTGTCACAGTGACTCTGAGCAATGTTGAAATAACAATAACAATAGATAGCTGATATGCATATGAATCAAAAACATTAATACAAGGAAATTCAATAATTAACTCAATAAGAAACCTCTGCACAGATAATTTCAACACTGACTGAATCAGATACAAATATAATATAAGTACTGAAGAAATGTCTAGATACTTCTACATATTTTAATACTTCTGATCTCACTCTCTACTCATTATAAAGATTGAACATGCTTGTGAAACTAAGTGTAGATAAAGATGTCATCAGTTCATTAGCTAATCAAGATTAATATATTAAAAATCAATTGAAAGATCATGTGAAACAGAAGTTTTATTCATGAATAAAGGCATGTGAATCAGTATTATATATATCTGATAATATCATTAAACATCTCAATGTTCTGTTCAGAGACACTGCTATACAGTAGAAAATATTAAATTAATTACAGAGTGTCTGACAGAGAAATACTTCTCTTACAACATTTATCTCTGACATTGATATTAAGATTCTAGAAGCAGACAATCAATCTTGAGAGAATTAAATGAAAATTAGTATGCTTAAGAAGATACTAACTTTTAAACTTCTATAAGCTCTTATAAGTGTAGATAAAGACCTGACTTATAACAACTTCTATATACAACTTCAGACATTGAATACCTGTCTTATCAAGCTTAAGAGTATACAGAACAACAGTAAAAGATGTTACATTTTAGTCACTCATATATCTGCATTAAAGAATAATAATGCAGATGTTATGAATTAAGTAGACTTGAATATCTATATACAAATAAGAGTCTCTGCTATCTGAACAGACTTTTGAATCTCTGAGATCACTTCTAAAGAAGCTGCTGATTGATATCAATAAGAAGTGTGTATTAATTATAACTAATCAGAACATATTACTTTCAACTACTAATCAATCTACATGTCTTCTTACTTAAGAGAAAGATCAATGCTGCTCTACATATCTTCTCATTTAAAGAAAGAATCAGTGTCAGTCTGTGTTAATCATGTTATATTAGAGAACGATTCAGAAGATAACTATGAAAATACTCTGATAAAACAGGGAAAAGATTAGCTTCTGCTTAAACTCATAAGCAGAAGCTTGAAGAGATCAGATAACAATAATTTAAAGAGAAAATAATGATGAATGTGATTCTTATATCTACTATAATAAACAACATGTATAATATAAAAGTCATGATAGACAGCAGTCTATGCTACTATACAATGATTAAATCTTCAGTTGTAAGACACTGAAATCTTTAGTGTATTTTCTTATTAAGACTTTGACTTCTCACAGAATTTAATGATTTAAAAGATGTTTGCATTTATTACATAATAAAACTAAATATAGATGTCAGAGAACATTAATACAAAGATGCTTATATATATAAAGTTAATAATCTTGATTATAATCTTATATTAGAACTTGTCTTACTATCTGCATATAAGAATAAGTGCTCGCAGGCAATTATTCAGGTGTTTACAGCTTGGTATGATATGTACTGTTAACTACTAGAAGTATTCATGATAGAAAGATAAAATGTAGAGATTAAATGTGTATTAGCATTCAAGCTGAGTTGTGAATAGTATTTATAAACTTCAGTCTATATAGTTGTGTGTAGTCAAGAGCTGCTAACTCTATTGATTATATAAGAGATAGAAATAGAAATAAAGAATCTGTAAGAAGTGAGATTTCTTACATACTCTCTTCTCTCTAAGACTTTGTCTGTGAAGTCTTTCACTAAGTGATTTCATAGAATCAGGCTCAGCACTGTAGTGATACTCACTAAAAACTCTTCACATCTATAAAAAATCTCAGTGAGAAAAAATCTCTTATTACTGTAATGTAGGAATAAGAGCTCGCAGGTGATTATTCGGGTGTTTGCAGCTTAGCGTGATATGTACTGTTAACTACTAGAAGTATTTATAATAGAAAGATAAAATGTAGAGATTAAATGTATAATAGTATTCAAGCTGAGTTATGAATAGTATTTGTAAACTTCAGTCTATATAGTTGTGTATAGCTAAGAGTCACTAACTCTATTAATTATATAAGAGATAGAAATAGAGATAAAGAATTCATAAGAAGTGAGATTTCTTACATATTCTTCTCTCTCTAAAACTTCATCTGTGAAGTCTTTCACTGAGTGACTTCATAGAATCAGCTCAGTACTGCAGTGATACTTATTAAAAATTCTTTATATCTATAAAAAAACCTCAGTGAGGAAAAATCCCTTGTTACTATAAAGAGAAAAGAGTCTATCACTCAGTTTCTTTTTCTATAAGATTCTTTATAATCTACAGATTCTTCTCTGACTATTACATAGATTCATCTCACATCTTTTATATAGAAGAGTTTCAGCTAACTCTCAATCATTTTCACAAGATTCTTGTATAATTATTACATAGATTTATCTCACAGATAAATCACTCTCTATGAGATTATTCTTATCAAAGAGAAGTATTTGTGAGTTAATCTTTTACTCATTCTTATAAATCATTGTTCTTTGACACTGTAGAATTGTGAGAAATTTTTCATTCTTTCATTAACTCTGTATAATTGTAGAATCAAGATATCTGTGATCTATAATCACTCTTTATAGTCACATAGAAAGATTCAGGCCTGTAATTCATAATCACTCTTTATTTACTAAAGTGATCTGACTGTTCTGTAGAATTATTCACAGTGTAAACAAATCTCTCTAGAGTAGTATAAATATCTCAGATCTATTTATAAAATCTCATCTTCTTTT
>NW_003101665.1:1069462-1099082 GCF_000003855.2 Blastomyces gilchristii SLH14081
GCTTCAATGAATCGCTCTATGTTCCTGAGCTGAGAAGTTATTATCACATGTATCTAATTGTCACTTCTTTGTATTTTCTATGTTCTTGTTATCTTGACATGGTCTCAACACCTGTATTTCCTTCTGTATAATTAACACTTGACCTGTATTTAACATCACGCAAGAACTTATTATTAGCTCCGCTTGCATATGAGTATAATGAAAGAATAATAATAATAATAATAATAATAATAATAATAACAGCTTTTATTCTTATAAACTGTGAGTATTCTCATTCATTCATGAAGTGTTTTCACTCAGATAATAAAGAGAGAGTGTTTCTAATAATATCTATATATTAATTCAAGAACTTCTCAAGAACTTAAATTTTTTTAATTTCAATATCTTTGTAGATAATATCTGATCACTGCTAAGCTTTTTATAAATATCTCTGTGACTTCTCTGATTACTTTTTATCAGCTAATGAAGCAGGAATATTACTGCTTATAATAGTATCTTCACTCTTCTCAGCTCTGTCACTGCATCTGATCTTCAGATCAGTCTCTGACTTTAAGTAGTGTAGTTCTGCTTTTTGCTATAAGTCTCTTCACAAGTAATTTCTTACAGATTCTAGCTAATAATTCTTATAAAGCTCTCAGTATTATCAGTGTCTTCTGCAGCTCTGCAGGTCTACAATCACTCTTTCTCTACTCACACAATCTCTGATCAGATATATGCAAATATATCTAGATTCTCTATCAACAGTTCTTGCACTGCAGCGCATTTCTGCAATCTCATTGTCAATGAGAGATGAGTTCTCAGATACCTGCAAAATCTGAGTAATCAAGGCAATGTAAATGTCATGAATTTGTAATAGAAGTAGATCTGAGCAGATGAGCCTTCTCTTCATATCTCAATTGTTTTCAGACTGAATACTTCAGTATAACTGAGAGAATAGACACAGCTTTATAAGAGATATCTGATCACACACAGAGACAGTCAGTTCTCAAGATTCTACTATAACTGTATATACTCTGATGTTCAGCTTTTCTGAAGTCTGTGCATTTTCAGCAGTTTTCATATCAAATGTAACAATTGTCTGTATCACAGATATAATACTCTCTGCTTCTTTGAAGAAAGAAATTGATAGTTATAAAAGAATTGAGTATCACAGATATTGAGAATGTGAGTATAAGTTTTCTTTATTTTTTCTTTATTAATCTCTAAATTATGTTCACAGTTCTATTTCTATTTTCTTATTTTTTAGCTTTAATAAGAATATGATTTCTTCTTTTCTTTGTATATATCACAGACTGTTCATCTCAGTAGAAACTTATTATCTTATAGACTAGAATTTATAAATGACAGTGTTAATATCTTTATTATAATCAGATTCTTAGTGAAGATTATATTATTCTGACTTATCAGAATTCACAGTATGAAAGTCATGTCTCAGCTTTCACAGATATCTTATCTGTTCAGATGATTCTTAAGTGAACTCATTCATCTCATCAGAATATTCTTATTATTGAATCTTGAATCAGAGCTCATGATCTCACTTCTCTGAGTCAATAATTTCTTTAATCTGATATTCTCTTTTACTCTTTAGTAGACTGATCATGTGACCGTGTCTGAGACCAGGATCAGATTTTTTAATAGTTTTATTATCAATTTAACTGATTCCATTACATGGTTTTAACATTAAATAGTAGTCTTATACTGTCTCAGTGAGACTTACTGTCTACTCTTATCACATTTTTCAAATGAGATCATGATTTCCACTTCTCAATTTAAATTATTTTTATTGCTTTAAATGACTTTAAATCTCATTTGAGCATTATCAAAAAGTGTTACTTTTTAAAAAATTAAAAATAGTCTAAAAAAAACCTTAAAATGTCTAAAAATAGTAATTTTATGTCAAGAATGAGACTAAATGAAATTAAATGAGATCACTTTCTCATTTTTTTCAAGTCATGATTTCATTTTAAGATCTGATATATAGTCACTTTGCATGTTTTTTCAATGACTAGTCCCAGCGGAATTCACGCCAAGAAATGTATGAGATCAGACCAAATGAGACCAAACATGAAATTCATGATCCCGGCGGCCAGTCTACTCTCTAGTGCTTTGTAAATAGAGTGATAAGTCACAGAATTCTCTTCTAAGAATTTCTTATATTTACAGAGTAAAGAGACATAAAAAATATTATATATCTATAACTCAGATAATAGTTTTAATCTATAGAACTGTGAGTTAACTTTCTTCATAATCTTATAAGACTCTGTCTATAAGAGATTCAGCTTCTTACTAGATCTTTATATAATGATGTTTTCTAGACTCAGTCAGACTTTATTATCTTTTTTAAAACTTTTTATAATATGCTTAAAGTTATAGTATCTCTTCTGATACTCTTAGATCTTTCTCAAGAATTCACAGACTTTCTCTCAGATATTCTAAATTCTCTCAGCCTGTTCACAGGCATTATCACACTCTATAGTGTACTCTCACAGATTTATCAAGATTATTCACAGATGAGTCTCAGTAAGCATCTTAAAGAGAGTTTTATCTGTACTGACATGCTTTGAGTTATTGTATATAAACTCTGTGAGTGATAATCAATGTATTCAGTCATTCTGATTATAATTGACAAAGTATTACAGATACTGTTTTAATATACTTATCAGATATTCTATCAGATTATCTGTCTGTTAATGAAAAGCTGTGCTTAGATCTTATAAGATCTTCAGTATAGTTATCAGATCAGATCAGAACTCTTCTATAAAGATTAATTTTCTATCTGAGACAATGTTCATAGATAATTCATACAACTGAATCACATCACAGATAAAAATATAAGTTAAATTCTTTGACTTCAAGTTCTTACAGATGAGTATAAAGTGTGTCATCTTAATAAAATAATCTACTATTATCAGCACACTGTCAAAGCAGGTATTATATATGTTCTTACTTTCAGAGAGACTTACAAGAGTATTCATTTCTAGCTATTTTCAAGATTTCTGTGAAATAAGTAGAGAAGTAAGTTCTTTATATAATCTGAATTATACTACTCATAAATTCTGATAAATAGTATAAGAATTTACTATCTTCTTCACAAGTTCTTGTATCTTCAGTCAGAAGTATTTTCTTATAAGTAACTCATAAGTTCTAGTATCTATAAAATAACTTACTAGAGAAGAGTTATAATATCTTTTAATAAGTTCTATACATAGAAACTTATTTATAGATATATAAATTCAGTTCTCTCTTTATAAGAGATTATTTAAGTCTCTTTAATTCTTTATTTCTGTAGAATTAATCTCTGTTATAAGCAGTTTCTGAATATACTGAGTATATTTATTCTTCAGTTGTAGTTCAGATAATCTGAACAGAAGATTTTATAAAGACTTATACTTTGTTTCTTCTTATATCAGGTCTTTCACAGTACTTCTCAAAGTTCACAAACTCTTCAGATTATAGATACTCTCTTCAAGAATTCTTATAAAGATTCTCAGAGTGTTAACTCTTAGTATTATGAGAAGTAGTTATACAGACTTCTTTTCTCTCTCTCTCTTCTTCTCTTATAGAGAATTGAGAGACTCTTCAGTTAATCTCTTTATAATACTCAGTCTAAGCATTCTGTAGAGCTTTTCTATCTTCTCTAGTCTCTCTGTATCTGTTGCTCTGATCTTCTTAATATAGTCTAATCAATAAGAGAGTCTGTTCACTGAATTCTTAGTTCTCTTGATATATTCTATCTTGAATCAGAACTCACTCAGTCTCTGAGCTCAGTAAATCTATCACTGTAAGAGTTTCTTGATTAAAGTAAACTGTTATAAGCTGTTATAATCAGTTCTAACAGTAATCACTGTCATAAGACTCTCAAAGTAGTAATATTAGTGATAGAAGAATTTCACTATTATAAGAAGCTTCTGATTATAAATATTATAATTGATCTCTGTAAGTTACATCTTTCATGAGAAAAAGATCACTGAAACTCAGTTCTCATTTAACTGTAGTTATAAGACTATTTCTGAAATTATAAAGAAGAAAGTATCTATCTTTAATCTGATTAAGAGTAAGAAATCAAAGTGAAACAGTATTACTGTATTCATAAATATCTGTTTCAATCTTATAAAGACTCTGTGAGCTTCTGAAATAAGAAAGTTCTTACAGCTCTCTCTTCTTAATAATCTTTTTATTCTCTATTTATAAGATAACTTCTTCTTATTTTCACTCTTCAGCATGTCTATAAGAGTTAAAAAGATTCTTATAAATACAAAGATAAACTGTCTATAGAAATTCATAAAGCTCAGAAAGATCTGAATCTCATGAATACTAGTTAGCTTCAGTTATAATAGAATAGTTTCAATCTATGAAGATTTCATCTGAATATTATCTGTAGTAATTACATATTCTAGAAAATTAATCTGATAGATACTGAAGTTATACTTTGTAAGTTTAATATACAGTTCTATCTTATCTAAAATCTTTAATACACTTCATATATACTCAGTGTGTTCTTTCTTCTTCACAGAGTATATCATCACATTATTCAGATATATTATTATAAAGATATTCAGATATATATAAAGTATTTTATTAATAAAAGACTGAAATACTGTGAGAGTATTAATCAAATTAAAAGACATCACTAGATATTCAAATAATCTCAGTGCAGTTCTAAAGACAGTCTTTTATTTATTCTCAGACTGTATTCACAGTCATATATATATATTGATTACATTCAGTTGTATGAATATGACAGCTCTTATAAGACAGTTAATTACATTCTTAATTAGAGACAGAGAATAGTAACTCTTTATTATCTTGAAGTTTAGATTATAATAATCTACACACAATCTGAGATCTTTATTCTTCTTCTTCATGAATATCATAGAAACTCTTACAAAGATCTGTGAAGATCAGATAAAGTTATTCTTCAGATTCTTCTTATAGTAAGAAGAAAGCTTAACTGTCTTTACTGAGCTGAATATCTCTACAAGATCTCAGTATTTCTCTGATATCTGAAGCTCAGTTTTCATAACTGCAAAGTTCTCAGACATTTATAAAGTTATTATATAGATGAGCTTATCTTCTCTAATTATCTCTATAGTATCAACTGATTCTATCTTTATAAGTGAGTCTGTCAACACTGATCAGAAGTATAAACCTGACTTATGAACAGCTATATATAAATTATATCTTTAAAGTTATACAAGTCTCAAGTATGTATTATCTGTGATGTCTGTGATAATCACAGTTTTTATAAATCTTCTTCAGATTCTGAAGAGATCTTGCAATTTAAAGATAACTCTTATAAGTCTCTCAGCTCTCAGATCTGAGTTCTCATACTCTGCTTATTATAAGAGCAGATTCTCAGTTTCTATCACTCAGCTTATTCATTTTATAAGCTTTAGAAACACTACAGTGACCTGAGATTCTGAGTTTATCAATACTTTTTATACTTATAAGATAGCAGTACTGTGATGCAGTCTCTCTCTATAAGCAAGTATTTTCATCAGAAGAGTAACAGATTCAGATATCAGCTTTAAGACTTTTAAGAAGACTGTTACTGACTCTGTCTATAACTTCTTAAATTTCTATTTTAATTTATTCAGACAGTTTATATGAAGATATTCTGATTTAGAATAGATAAAGTAGAGACTCTTTTTCTTAGTCTCTCTATTATACACTCTGTTTATAAGAGCTTATGAAGCTCTCTCTTTCTACTCAGCAGTCAGATATAAATCTCTCTATATCTTATTATTTTTTTCTGATAAATCTGTTCTCTGTTGTTCTAACTCTTATAAGACTAGTTAATAATCTGCTCTTCACAGATCTGTAACTCTCACAGTGATCTATAAGCAGTGAATAAGAGTTATCAGTTTCTTCAGAGTCAAGAACTTAGAGTCTTATTTAATAAGCTTACTCTATATATCTTTATTTAGCTTCTTTATAAATATCATCATTCTAATCTTATTTCAGAACTCTGTTTTCACAGATCTCAATTCATATTATAATTTTATAAAGCACTGTGAGTAGTTTTTATTATATTTCTTATCTCTTTTTCTAATATTGATAATTACAGCTTAGATATTCTCTGTCTAACTCACAGAGTCTCTCAACTTATTCTCTAGATAGATCTTAAGAATAGATCTGTAGAATTTCTTATAATTATTCTCTAGATAATTCAGTCAGTTCTTAACTTCAGTGTAGTAGAGATCTGTTATTATATAAATAATAGCTTCTTCATCTTTTATATTATATAGCTGAGCTTATAAGTCAATTTTAAATACAAACTTGTAAAAGCTTTTATAGATTATAATTCAGTAAGTAATCTTAAGTAATTACAGCTTAAGAAAGTTTCTTTTCAGTTTATAAATATCTCTGAAGATCATATCTAGAGACTTGATTCAAGAGTGTTTACAGATAGTAAACATTTCTTATAAAAGAATAGCTTAATTCTGTGAAAGATGCTCAAGAATGTTCTTCACTGAGATTGATTCATTCATAAGTTTGAAGAGTTTCTCTGTTACAGATACAGAGAATGATATTCTATGAGTAATTAATAAGTTCTCAGAGACTTCTTTTACAGAAATTATTTATGATTCAAGTGACTGCTTCTGAGTGTTTATAGTAGAGTTCACAGAGATTGAAGTATATAAGTTTCTAGTTCTTTCAGTTATAATGAGTGATTACTGACTGACTAAGCTTGAAATATAAGAACAAGAACTCACAGACAATTATTCAGATGTTTACAGCTTAATATAATATATACTATTAACTACTAGAAGTATTCACAGTAGAAAGATAAAATGTAGAGATTAAATGTATAATAGTATTCAAGCTGAGTTATGAATAGTATTCACAAACTTCAGTCTATAGAGTTGTGTGTAGTCAAGGGCTGCTAACCCTATTGATTACGCGAGAGATAGAAATAGAGGTAAAGAATCCGCGAGGAGTGAGATTTCTTACATGTAAAGAGAAAAGAGTCTGTTACTCAGTTTCTTATTCTGTAAGATTCTTTATAACCTGCAGATCTTTCTCTGACTATTATACAGATTCATCTCACATCTTTCATACAGAAGAATTTCAGTTGATTTTCAATTATTTTTTCATGAGGTTCTTGTATAATCACTACACAGATTCATTCTGCAGATGAATCACTTTCTGTGAGATCACTCTCATTAAAGAGAAGTATTTGTAAGTTAATCTTTCACTCATGCTTACAAATTATCATTATTATTATTATTATTATTCTTCAATTATAGATGTATATAGTCAGAGACTATGACATCTACCTGAGAATCTTTAGTTCTCAGAGTTTTTCCTATATCTATAGAGTCAACTATTATACATTTATGAATTTCACATATGCAAAATCAGAAAATTCCAGCTCAGAATATAAAAGCTGTTTATAAATTGCAGTATTTCAACACCTTCTGATACTTTGAAATCATTTAAAAATATCATGACAAAGGAAAAGAGAACATAGTCTTAAAGATAGATATATTAAATAGATAAATAGAAAAGAACAGAAAGAAATAAGTACAGTAAAGAGAGACTATAATAAAATAAAATTATTAAAAGATAGTGTATAGCTGTTTTAACAGACTATATCTAATCAATTTTCACCTCTTCATATTCAGATACTTCTGAATTCAGTCATTTTTTTATAGCTGCTTGAGTTTCTGATAGAAAGTCTATTAAGTATTTAATTTCTGTCTCAGTTGAGAATAAGAATCTTATATTTAATTGATTTAAATCATACTTCTTCTTCAATCTGACTCTGAGACTATTGTATAATGTACAATGCATTACAATATACTTAGAATTTTCATTTATATTGCAGAATGAGCACTCTGTTGAATCAAATCTATCATTAAATCTTTGTATATAGGATTTGAAATAACTATATTCTAGTTTCAGCTGAATTATAGATGAGAATATTTTCTTTTTATATTTAATTAAACAAGATTTTCACTTTGATTTTATCTTAAATCTTGAATAATGTATGCTCTTCTTTTATTTCTTTCAGTTTTCATTTCACTTATCTAAACAAGATTCTTTTATCTTTCTCTTTATAAAAGATCAGAACACTGTTTTTTGAATAGATCTGCTTAATTCTTAATGCTTTTTTACAGCTGAATCAGTCAATTCATTACTATGAATATTCATATAAGCAGGAACTCAGTGCAGATAAATTATCAGTTTTAATATTCTTCTCTTTTGAATTTTTAAAACAGAGTTTAAAATCAGTTCAAGATTCATTTTATTATCATAAATCTGACTATTTTTAAGTCTTTTTAAAGCAGCTTGACTATCAGAAAATATTCATATCTCTTTCAAACTATTTTCTCTTTTATAAGATTTTATTTTAATGAGTTTGAAAGCTTTCACTATTATAAATAGTTCAGCATCAAAGACTTCAGATTCACAGTCTAAATTTCAGAAATCTGAGATAAAATTGATATTATCTTCAGTATAAGCAATGTCTGTGTCTAATCTATTCAAATTCTCATTTTTTGAGTCATCTGAGTAAACCAGAATAAAGTCTTTTATATTGATTGTAAAGATCTTCTTCAAATACTGTTCATATTCTCTCTCTTTAGATAGTTCACTTATTTATAAGTCTATGAGAGATTCTAGCTTTTCTCTTCAGAGAGATATCTTCTCATGATCAATTTTCTCAACATTTAATGAAGAAAATTGCTTTTTAATAAGTAAATATAGTCTATACAGTTGAGAGGGCATTTTCTTTAAAGTATTATTCTCATTTCAATCAAGAAATCTATTTCAATCCTGTTCATTTTCTGACTTAACTGATGAAAATGAAGAAGAGACTCTTTCTCTCATTATATGATTTAAGCTCTTCTTCATGACTCTCAGAGCATAGTTCATACAGGCTTTTTCAAATTGAATAGCAGAAGATGAAATTGAAGCTTCAATTTTCATTTCTTTAATGAAAGATGATTTGAATGCTTTCAGAATTCTTCTCAAAACTCTGTTTTATAGACTTTGAAAGAGTTCAGTGAAATTATCTTGATTATTTCATTAAACTTGAACTTCATAATCAGCTACTGAGATAATACAGACTATGTATAACTATCTCATACTCTAAAAGAATAGACCTCTCTCAGTATTTAATAGTCTAATTATACTATTCAGTAGTCTCTTTGTCTTGATGATTCTTTGTTGAATATGATATTTAAAATTCAACTTGGAGTTTAACTATACTTCTAGTCATTTGACATTCAAACTGGGTTTAATCTCTTTATTCAAAAGAGTTAGACTTAGTTCTTTCTCATTAAATCTGAGAAAAAAGTGAATTAACTCAGTTTTATTCATATTAAATTAAATTAGATTGATATCTGCTCTAACAAAGATTTTCTTTACTGCTTTCTCAATCACATCTAAATTCTCTTTGATTGTCTTTGAACTGTAGAGTAAATTAATATCATCTACATAACTTAAAGATCTCACTATTTTCATCTCTATATTCTTGAATAGATATGCAGTGTATATTGCAAATAAAACAGATGAGATTGAAGATTCTTGTAGTACTTCTATTTTTATCTCAGTCTTATCTTGTTTTCTTTCATCAAAGAATAGTTGTATAATTCTTTTCAATATAAAATAATTAACTCATTTTATTAGAGAAAGTGACAGTTTTAACATCTTCAAAGTTTGAATTATCTTAGACTTTGAAACATGATCAAATGCATCTTTTATATCAATAAAAACTGCAGTTGAGACCAGGTCTTTGTGCTTTGCTACTTGATTATTATGAATAACTGAAAGAACAGTGTTAATTGCAGAATATTATTTTCTATCTCTCATTTATTCATTAAATAGAAGAGAATCACTAATAGAGCTTATAAAAGATAATCTAGTAGTTATTATCTTTTCTAGAATTTTTTCTAAACAGTTCAACAGAGATATTACTCTATATGACTTAGAAATTGAAGTTTTTCTATTAGATTTTACAAGAATTACTTCAGTAGCTTCTCTTCAGTATTCAGAATGATAATCATTTTTTAAGAGATTGAAAAAGAGCTTAAAATATTCATTCTTCAAGTAGAAATATGTGTTTTGAATAATTAAGTGATTGATTGAATTAGGCCCTGCAGCAGTTTTAATTGAACTTGAGAATATTGCTGACTCTAGTTCATCACATGTAAGCTCAGATCATTCTCAGTTATTTTCATCAATATATTCATGAAATGATATATTCTTCTCTTCTAAATGTGATGAGTTTTGAAACAGAATTCTTATAAAAGCTTGACACTTTTTCTCAAAAGAGTTTGCTGTATATGATTCATTCTGAAATTTATATTCTAAGGTTGAAAGCTTTGCTACACTTCTTGTTTTAGTATAGTTAAAGGCTTTAAAAACTTCTTTTTCTTATACTTCTTCAAGAAATTTGTTTCAGTAATCTGTTTTGACTCTTTTAATATCTGAAAAATATTCATTTTGAATAGCTTTAAACTCTTCATTAGATATTAAGTTATTCTTTCAATCTCTCTTAGCAGTGACTAATTGCTTTCTTTTAGAAGTGATATTCTCATTTCATCAAGGTTTGAAATACTCAGAAGACTTTTTCTTTGAAATATTTTCTCTAATACTTGTTAGAAGAATAGATGTAATCAGCTTTACTCTATTCTCAAGTATTTCATTTGAGATATCTTGACTTTGATTTCAATAGAGCTTACTCTGCTTTTCAGATTTCAGCTGTTTTACTCTTTCTTTAACTGCTTTTCAATGAACTTTTCAAAGTTATACTGATTAGAGAGAAGAGAATTTTCACTTCTTTGTTTTTCACTCAGTTCAATATCAAATTGAATGATTTGATGACCTGATTCTGAGGTTTCATTTTAATTAATAAACCGGTTTATAAGTCTTTTTTCAATTAGATTTTGTGACATGAAAGTTAGATCTATAATAGATTTCTTTTTCATGTCTTTTCTAAAGAATGTTTGTTGATCAGACTTGTTAACTAAATCTATTGAATGCTCAAAAGTTCATTCAACCAGTTTATCTGCTCTTACTACTCTTGTGCATTCTGAGTTTCATCAGAGATGATATGCATTGAAGCCTTCTGCAATTAAACAGGTTTATACTTTCTTCAACTACTTTTCAACCAGCTTTTTCAAAGTTGTAGTGATTAGAGAGAAGGAGATTTTCACTCATTTATTTTTCACTCAGTTTAATATTAAATTGAATAATCTCATGATCTGATTCTAATGTTTTATTTGAATCAATAAATCAGCTTATAAGTCTTTTTTCAATTAGATTTTATAATATAAAGATTAGATCTATAATAGATTTCTGTTTCATGTCTTTTCTAAAGAATCTTTATTGATCAGACTTGTTAACTAAATCTATTGAATGCTTAAAAGTTTATTCAACTAGTTTATCTACTCTTACTGCTCTTTTACATTCTGAATTTCATCAGAGATAATTTGTATTAAAATCTTCTACAATTATAGAGTTTTTTAATAAAGTTATATTCAAAAATCCTCTATTAATTATTCAGATATTATTATTTTTCTTCAATGACTTTTCATTATAGATATTTATAAACTGTATGTGTGGCGGGCTGCGCCCGATCAATGATATAGACTATTTCATTACACTTCACAGATTTCAACCACTTCATTCTCGAATGTGTACACTCCGATTCTCAGCCATTCTTGATCACCGATTCTCGGCCGCCATAAATGTGTATAGATTCTTCCGCTCTGAAGCTTCACTGCATACATCATCACATATATGTATAAATATTCACTCTGATTGCTGATTTCCACACTTTCTCTTTCTTTTCTTCTCTAATATTTTTCTCTTTATTATGTAAGATCTATAAATATTATACTGATCTATTCAGTGTAGGTCTCTTATACTAGAAAAATGTTCATTATCTTCTTATTAGAAATGATTATTCATGCATTATCTTCTTATTAGAAATAATTATTCATCAAGATATCTAAATGTGTAACAATGTATAAGAAATAGAGAAACAGTCAAACAGTTAAGCAGACACTGAGTTCTCAGATAGAAGCTTGCTTATCAGTCTCTCTGATCTTATAACAAGATCTTATGAAGAGAGTAAGATCTTATAAGAGAATATCAGTGAAAGATCTGAGAGTTCTGACATCTCAGATATATGAGATATTCATACAATTACACTTTCACAGATATCACACATTCAACAAATGATATAATCATGTCTAATGACAATATGAGAGAACTCTTAAATGTGAGTATAGATGTAATATCACAGTGACTCTGAGCAATGTTAAAATTATAATAATAATAAATAGCTAATATGCATGCAACTCAATAACATCAATATGAAGAGATTCAACAATTATTATAATAAGAAACTCATGCAATTTCAACATTTATAGAATTAAATACAAAAGTGCTGAAAGAACACTTAGATGCTCTCATATATTTTAATACTTTTAATCTCACTCTCTACTCATCATGAAGAATGGAAATGCTCATGAAACTGAGTATAGATGAAGATGTCATCAGTTCATTAATTAATCAAGATTGATATATCAATGAATAATTGAAGAATCATGTGAAACAGAAGTTTCATTCATGAATAAAAGCATGTGAACCAGTGTTACAAACACCTGACAATATCATCAAATATCTTGATGTCCTGTTTCAAGACACTGTCATGTAACAGAAAGTATTAGATTGATTACAGAGTGTCTGACAGAGAAACACTTCTCTTACAATATTCGTTCCTGACTTCAATATCAAGATTCTAGAGGCAGGTGATCAATCTTGAGAGAATCAAATAAAGATTAGTATGCTTAAGAAGACATTAACTTTCAAACTCTTACAGGCTCTTATAAGTGTAGATAAAGACCAGACTTATAAAGGTTTCTACACACAGCTTCAGACATTGAATGACTGTCTTACTAAGCTCAAGAGTATACAGAACAGTGATAGAAGATGTTACATCTCAGTCACTTATACACTCACACTGAAGAGAAGTAACAGCAATGATGCAGATATCATGAACTAAATAGATTCAAATGTCTATACATAAGCAAGAGTTTCTGCTATTTGAACAGACTTCTGAGTTTCTGAGATCACTTCTGAAGAAGTTGCTGATCAATGTTAATATAAAGTATACATTAACTGTAACTGATCAGAACACATTACTTTCAACTATTAACTAGTCTATGTACTCTCTCAATCATCAGTGTCTTCTTACTTGAAGAATGAATCAGTGTCTGTTCATATCAATCACATTGCAGTGAAGAAAGATTCAGAAGATAACTATGAGAATGCTCTGATAAAACAGGAAAAAGATTAACTTCTATTCAAATTCATAAACAGAAGCTTGAAGAGATCAGATAATAATAATTTAAAGAGAAAATAATAATGAATACAATTCTTGTATCTACTGTAATTGATAACATGTATAATATGAAAGTCATAATAGACAGCAGTCTATGTCACTATGCAATGATAAAATCTTCAGTTGTAAGATATCATAACCTTCAGTGTATTCTCTTATTAAAACCCTGACTTCTCACAGAATTTGATGATTCAAAAGATATTTGTACTCATTACATGATGAAGTTAACCATAGATGTGAGAGAATATTAACATGAAGATGTCTATGCATATGAAGTTGATAATCTTGATTATAATCTTATGTTAGAACTTGTCTAGCTATCTGAACAAGGCATCTTGTTGAATGCTTGAAACAGAAGCTTGATATTCTCTAACAATAATAGATGTGGCGGGCTGCGCCTGATCAATCATATAGACTATTCTGTTACACTTCACAGATTTCAACCGCTTCATTCTCAAATGTGTACACTTCGATTCTCGGTCATTCTCAATCGCCGATCCTTGGCCGCTACTAATGTGTATAGATTCTTCCGCTCTGAAGCTTCACTGCATACACCACCACATACATATATAAATATTCACTTCAATTGCTGATTCTCACACTTTCTCTTTCTTTTCCTTCTCTAATGTTTTTCTCTTTGTTATATAAGACCTATCAATATTATATCAATCTATTCAGCATAGGCTTCTTACACTAGAAAAATGTTCATTATCTTCTTATTAGAAATGATTATTCACATATCATCTCCTCATTAGAAATAATTATTTATTGAGAGATATTCAAACATGTACAACATGTAAGAAAGAGAAACAGTTAAGTGAACACTGAGTTCTCAGATAGAAGCTTGCTCATCAGTTACTCTGACTCTGCAATAAGATTTTACAAGAGAATATCAGTAAAAGATCTGAGAGTTCTGACACTCAGACATATGAGATATTCATACAATTACACTTCTTCAGATTTCACAGATATCATATATCTGATAAATGATATAATCATGTCTAACAATAATATAAGAGAATTCTCAAGTGTGAGTATAGACATAATATCACAGTGGCTCTGAGCAATGTTGAAACTACAACAATAACAGATAGCTGACATGCATGCCACTTAACAGCTTCAATATGAAGAAATTCAATGATTAACTCATGGAACTCCAGCATCTATAAAAGCACTGAAAGAATGCTTAGATGCTCTTATATATTTCAATACTTCTGATCTCACTCTCTACTCATTATGAAGAATAAAAATGCTTGTGAAACTGAGTGTGAATGAAGATATCATCAGTTCACTAATCAATCAAGGTTGATATATCAATGAATAATTGAAGGATCATGTGAAACAGAAGTTTTATTCATGAATGAAAGCATGTGAACCAGCATTGCAAATATCTGATAACATCATCAAATATCTTGATGTCCTGTTTCAAGATACTGTCATGCAATAGAAGATATTAGATTGATTACAGAGCATCTGATAAAGAAACACTTCTCTTACAACATTTATTCCTGACTTCAACATCAAGATCTTAGAAGCAGATGATCAATCTTGAAAGAATCAAATGAAGATTAGCATGCTCAAGAAGATATTCACTTTTAAACTCTTACAGACTCTTATAAGCATAAACAAAGACTTAACTTATAAAGGCTTCTGCACACAGCTCTGAACATTGAATGATCATCTTATCAAGCTCAAGAGTATACAGAGCAGTGGCAGAAGATGTTACATCTCAGCTACTTATACACCTATACTAAAGAATAACAATGATGCAGATGTCATGAACTGAATAGATTCAAATGTCTATACACAAGCAAGAGTCTCTGCTGTTCAAACAGACTTTTAAGTCCCTGAGATCACTTCTGAGAAAGTTGTCAATGAACATCAACATGAAGTATACATCAACTGTAACTGATTAGAACACATTACTTTCAACTGCTGATTAATCTATGTGTCTTCACACTCAAGAGAAAGATCAGTGCTTTCTTATTCAAAGAATGAATCAGCATCTGTCTGCATCAATCATATTACAGTGAAGAAAGATTTGAGAGATAACTATAAGAATGTCTCAATGAAACAGGGAAAAGATTAGCTTCTGTTCAAATTTGTAAACAGAAGCTTGAAGAGATTGAACAACAATAATTTGAAGAGAAAATAACAATGAATGCAATTCTTGTATCTACTGTGATTGATAACATATATAATATGAAAGCTATGATAGACAGTGATCTATGTTATTATACAATGATAAAATCTTCAGTTATAAGATGTTATAATCTTCAGTGTATTCTCTTATCAAAACTCTGACTTCTCACAGAATTTGATGATTCAAAGAATATTTACACCTGTTACATGGTGAAACTAAACATAGATATTAAAGAACATTAATATGAAGATGTCTATACTTATAAAGTTAATAATCTTAATTACAATCTTATATTAGAACTTGTCTGACTATCTGAACAAGGCATCTTATTAAATGCTTAAAACAGAAGCTTGATATTTATAAAGACAATATTCTCAAGACTATGAACCTTACACAGATCTCTGTCAACACTTACAAAATGCTCTGAAAAAGAAGTTATTAAAATCATTGATAAAATCATTAACAGTAAGATTATGTATCAATCTATTTCATCAGTCTGATCAATATCAAGAATGCTCTAGAGAAGTTATTTTATAGTATAATAACAGATTCTCATACAAAACTCTCTCAATAATATCATGAATATCTAGATGTCTTCTGACAAGACAATATTACAAATTTACTTCTTTTACAAGATTCAGAAATAGATTACAGTACTAAGTTAGAGAAGCAGAAGAATAAGAACTCTGAATCATCATAAGACTATCTCTATAATATATCTCAAGATAAACTCCTTCTTCTTCAGAAGACACTCAATGATCTGTTGAATAAGAGATTCATATATATTAGTCACTCTTCTACTGCAGCTTCTATTCTTTTTACAAAGAAATCAGATGAAGAACTCTGATTCTGTATGAACTATCAAGATCTGAACAGATTGATAAAGAAAGATTATTATCTCTTATCTCTCATCAATGAAATCTTAGCATGTATCAGACAAGCTCAATAGTTTATAAAGTTAGATATCATTATCACATTTTATAAGATTTATATTACTGAAGAAGATGAATAGCTTACTGCATTTCAAATATATTATGATATCTTTGAATGAGTAGTCACACTCTTTAAACTGATCAATGCTCTTAGTATATTTCAGAAGTATATTAACTGAGCACTCTGAGACTTTCTTAATAAATTTACATTTATTTATCTAGATGACATTCTCCTCTTCACTAATGAATCTAGAAAGAAATATCAAGAGCATGTACAAAGAGTATTACAATAACTATAAGAAGCAGAATTATCAATTAATATTGATAAGTATGACTTCAAAGTTAAGAGTACTAAATACTTAGGTTTCATCATAGAAGCTGATAAGAGAATTTAAATAAATTCTGAGAAGATCTCTGTCATTCTTGCATGAGAAGCTCTATACACTGTGAAAGATATATAAAGCTTCATTGAATTTGCTAACTTCTATCAGTAATTTATATAAAACTTCTCAGATATTGCAAGATCACTTACAGAGCTTATTAAAAAGAACTCAGTATTTCAATGATCAGTGAACACTGAAGCTGCATTTACACAGATAAAGAAGATGTTCATTAACATCTCTCTACTGATAATATTCAATTCTGATCATAAGATAGTTATCAAAACAGATTTCTCTGACTATGTCACAGAAGAAGCTATATTATAATATAATGATAAAGATGTTCTACAATTATGCATTTTTATATCTAAGAAACTGAGTTCTGCTGAATACAATTACAAGATCTATGATAAGAAACTTCTTACAATTATACACTGTCTAGAAGAATGAGACTCTGAACTCTGAAGTGTCTTTAAATTTGAGATAATCACAGATTATAAGAATCTCAAATACTTCATAACAATCTGTAAACTCACAGAATAATAGATACAATGATCTGAGTTTCTAAGCTGCTTTCATTTTACAATACACTATCATCTCAGTAGTCAGAACTCAATGGCAGATGCTCTCTTACAATGAGAACAAGATATGTCATCTGATGTGACAGATACACACTGAATGAATCAAGAACACTGACTCTTGAATTCAAAGATATTGATTGATCAAGATAGAACAACTCATGACACTATACACACTTCTCTGATTAGAACTGTCATCAACACTGACACTGATACTGATATCAATATCTCAACTTCTCTCAAATCTACACTGAATAAATTATAACATGTAACAGCTCAAACTGATGAACTTCTTCAAGTACTCACTGAAGCAGTATATCAAGAAGTATCTCAATTTCTTTCAGAACTATATATAAGAATCAATATCTCAGAATACTTAATCAATGATAATAATACTCTGCAGTTCTGTGAATGACATTAAGTCTCTCACTTCAAACTCTTACACACTCAGATAATGCAAGAGATGCATGATTTATATATAACTGATTACTCAGGTCATGAATAACTGTATAGAATGATCTCTCAAGAGTTCTACTGATCTGAGATATTAAATAGCATCAGATACTTCATTCAAAACTGTAATTACTGTTCTTTCATTATCTTATAAAAGAACTGTAGAAAAGATCTACTGAAATCATCTAATATCTCTGATAGAATCTGATGAGATGTAGTAATTGATTTCACTATTAATCTATCTAAGAGTAAGAATTATAAGAACATTCTGATGATTATTAACTGACTAAGTAAAGATGTAATATTGAAATCTTATAATAAGATAAATACTGAACAAGTCACTGAAGTCTTCTTACAGAGTTTATTCTATCAGATGCATGAGTTGTCAAGATCTATTATATCAGACTGAGACTGTCAATTTATAAGCATTCTCTGAACAAGAATCTGTCAAGTTCTCAAGATTATACATTATTTATTAACTGTCTATCACTCTGAGACTGATAATACATCAGAATAGATAATTCAGACTGTAAAGAATTATCTTTATAAGTTTTATAATCACTTATAAGATGATTGACATGATCTTCTTCTACATACAGAGATCACTATCAATGATTGAGATGTTATTTTAACAGATATAAGCCTGTTCTTTCTTATACATAAATACTACATGAAAGTGTTGAATCTTCTAGAGATTACACAGTTCATACTGAATCTCTGCAGTTTAATTCAGATCACTGATAATATAGTAATAAATCTCTGAGATATCTGTGACTGAGCAGAGACCTTCATAATAATTATAAAATAAGACTAAGAAGATTAAATCAATATCTGACAAGATCTCACAGAGTAATATAAGATAGAAGACCTTGTGTGATTGAATCTTAAAAACATATAAATCACACATTCATCTCATACACTAGATTACTGCTATATCAGGTATAAAGTGATGAAAGTTCTAGATAGTCATAACAATTATCTTGACATATTATCAGAAATTCATGATATCTTTCACATAAGCTTGCTTCACTGCACTGTTATCAATCTGTTCTCTTCTCAACTGACTTCTGACTGACAGCTGTCAGACATCATAGAAGAAGATAATGAGCTTAAGTGAGAGATTGAGAATATTCTTAATAAGAGACTCTGCAGTCACAGTTAATAATATCTCATGAAATAAGTCAGATATGATTATCTGATCTGAACTCTGAGTTTCATATTATCTGAAACAGCAGTTCTTGACTAATGAGAACTGCTTCTAAAAAGAGAGAACTAATGTGACAGACTGCACCTGATTAATTATATAGACTATTCTGTTACACCTCACAGATTTCAACTGCTTCATTCTCAAACATGTACACTTCAATTCTCAGTCATTCTCAATCACTGATCCTCGGCCGTCACTAATGTGTATAGATTCTTCCGCCCCGAAGCTTCACCATGTATATCACCACATACGCGTATAAATATTCACTTTAAAATGCTGATTCTTACACTTTCTCTTTCTTTTCCTTCTCTAATGTTTTTCTCTTTGTTATATAAGACCTATCAATATCATACCGATCTATTCGGCGTAGGCCCCTTACAATAGAATTCATGAAGATGACATTTACAAGATTATAAACCTGACACAGATCTCTGTTAATACATATAAAATGCTCTGAAAAAGAAGTCACTGATAGTAGAATTATGTAGTAATCTATTTCATCAGTCTAGCTAATATTAAAAAGACTCTAGAAAAGTTATTCTGTATTACAATAACAGATTCTTATACAAAACTCTCTCAATAATATCATGAATATCTAGATGTCTTCTGATAAGATAATATTATGAATATATCTCTCTTACAAGGTTCTGAAGTGAATTACAGTATCAAGTTAGAGAAGAAGAATGATAAGAATCTTAAATTATTATAAGACTCTCTTTACAATATGTTCTGAGATGAACTTCTTCTTCTTTGAAAGACACTCAATAATCTATTAAATAAAGAATTTATATATGTGAGTAATTCTTCTGCTGCAGTCTCTATTCTCTTTGTAAAGAAATCAGATAAAGAACTCTGATTCTGTATAAACTATCAAGAACTGAACAGAATAACAAAGAAAGATTACTACTCACTATCTCTTATCAATGAAATTCTAGCTCATATTGAACAAGCTCAATAATTTATAAAACTAGATATTATTACTATGTTTCATAAGATCTGTATTGCTGAAGAAGATGAGTAGCTTACAGTATTCTGAATATGATATAGTCTCTTTGAATGAATAGTTACTCTCTTCAGACTGACTAATACTCTCAGTACATTTCAGAAGTATATTAACTAAGCACTTTGAGATTTTCTTAATGAATTCATATCTGCATATCTCAATGACATTCTCATCTTCACTGATGAGTTCAGGAAAGAATATTAAGAATATGTACAGAAGATATTATAATAACTATAAGAAGCAGAACTACTGATAGATATTGATAAATATAATTTTAAAGTCAAGAGTATCAAATATCTGAGTTTTATTATAGAAGCTGATAAGAGAATTTGAATAAATTCTGAGAAAGTCTCTGCTATTCTTGAATGAGAAGCTCTATATACTGTGAAAGATGTATAAAGCTTCATTGAATTTACTAACTTCTATCAGTGATTTATACAAAACTTCTCAGATATTATAAGATCACTTACAGAACTTATTAAGAAGAACTCAGTATTTCAGTGATCAGTGAACACTAAAGCTGTATTCACACAGATGAAGAAGATATTCATCAATACTTCTCTACTAATGATATTTAATTCTGATTATAAGATAGTTATTGAAGCTGATTTCTCTAACTATATAATAGAAGAAGTGATATTATAATATAATAATAAAGATGTTCTATAATTATGTATCTTTATATCTAAGAAACTGAGTCCTGCTGAATACAATTATGAGATCTATGATAAGAAACTTCTTATAATTGTACACTGTCTAGAAGAATAAGACTCTGAACTCTGAAGTGTCTCTGAATTTAAGATAATCACAGATTATAAGAATTTCAAATACTTTATAATAATCTGTAAACTCACTGAATAATAGATATAATAATTGAAGTTTTTAAGCTGCTTTCATTTTATAATACACTACTACTCTGACAGTCAGAACTTGATAATAGATACTCTCTTACAATAAGAATAAGATATACTGTCTGATATAATCAATATATACTGAATAAATTGAGAACACTAACTCTTGAATCTGAAGATATTAGTTAATCACAATGAGATCACTTATGACACTATACATACTGTATCAGTCAGAACATTCTCTGAATCTACACTGAATAAATTATAATATATAACAGCTCAAACTGATGAACTTCTTTAAACACTCATTGAAGCAGTATATCAAGAAGCACTCTGATTTTTCTCAGAACTATGTATAAGAATTAATATCTCAGAATATTCAATCAATGATAAAAATACTCTATAATTTCATACATGATATTGAGTCTCTCACTCTGAACTCTTATACACTTGAATAATACAAGAGATGCATGATTCATATATAACTGATTATTGAGATTATGAATAACTGTATTAAATAATCTCTCAAAAGTTCTACTAATCTGAGATATTAAACAGTATCAGACATTTTATCTGAAACTGTAACTATTATTTCTCTGTTATCTTGTAAAAGAACAGTAGAAAAGGCCTGCTGAAACTGCTTAATATCTCTAATAAAATCTGATGAGATATGATAATTAACTTCACTATTAATCTCTCTGAGAGTAAGAACTGTAGAAATATTCTGATTATCATGAATTAATTGAGTAAGAGTGTAATATTAAAACTCTGTAATAAGATGAATACTGAACAAGTTACTGAAGCTTTTCTAAGAAGTCTATTCTATCAGATATATGAATTACTAAGATCTATAGTATCAGATCAGAGTTGTCAATTTATAAGTACTCTCTGAACAAGAATCTGTTAAGTTCTTAAGATTATATACTGTTTATGTGGCGGGCTGCGCCCGATCAATTATATAGACTATTCCGTTCCACTTCATAGATTCTTCCGCTCCACTCTTGAACATGTACACTCCGATTCTCGGCCATTCTCGATCGCTGATCCTCGGCCGCCACGAACGCGTATAGATTCTTCCGCCCCGAAGCTCCACTGTGTATGCCATCACTGTGGCACCACATACATGTATAAATATTCACTCTGATCGCTGATTTCTACACTTTCTCTTTCTTTCCTTCTCTAATGTTTTTCTCTTTGTTATATAAGACCTATAATATTATACTGATCTATTCGGCGTAGGCCTCTTACACTAGAAAAACATTCATTGTCTTCTTATTAGAGACAATTATTCATTGAGATATCTGAACACATAACAATGTGTAAGAAATAGAGAAACAGTCAAACAGTTAAGTGAACACTAAGTTCTCAGATAGAAGCTTGCTTATCAGTCACTCTGACCTTGTAACAAGATCTTATGAAGAGAGTAAGATTTTATAAGAGAATATTAGTGAAAGATCTGAGAGTTCTGACATCTCAGACATATGAGATATTCATACAATTATGATTTCACAGATATCACACATTTAATGATTGATATAATCATGTCTAACAATAGTATAGAAGAACTCTTAAACATGAGCATAGACATAGTACTACAGTGACTCTGAGTAATGTTGAAATTACAATAATAATAAATAACTGATATGCATGCAACTTAATAACATCAATATGAAGAAATTCAATAATTATCTCAACAAGAAACTCTTGCACAGACAATTTCAACATCTACAGAATCAAATATAAAAGTGCTGAAAGAATACTTAGATACTCTCATATATTTCAATACTTTCAATCTCACTCTCTACTCATCATGGAGGATGAAAGTGCTTGCAAAACTGAGTGTGAATAAAGATGTTATTGATTCACTAATCAATCAAGATTGATATATCAATGAATAATTGAAGAATTGTATGAAACAGAAGTTTCATTCATGAATGAAAGCATATGAATCAGCATTGTAAACATCTGATAATATCATCAAACATCTTGATATTCTGTTCTAAGACACTGTCATACAATAGAAAGTATTAGATTGATTACAGAGTGTCTGACAGAGAAACACTTCTCTTATAACATTTATCCCTGACTTCAACATCAAGATTCTAGAAGCAGATAATCAATCTTGAAAGAATTGAATGAAGATTAGCATGCTCAAGAAGACATTGACTTTCAAACTCTTACAGACTCTTATAAGCATAGACAAAGACTAGACTTATGAAGACTTCTGCACACAGCTTCAGACATTGAATGACTGTCTTATCAAGCTCAAGAGTATACAAAACAGTGGCAGAAGACATTACATTTCAGTCACTCACACACCTGTGCTGAAGAATAATAACAATGATGCAGATGCTATGAACTGAGTAGACTCAAATATCTATATATAAGTAAGAGTCTCTGTCATCTGAACAGGCTTTCAGGTCTCTGAAATCACTTCTGAAGAAGTTACTGATTGATATTAACATGAAGTATACATCAACTGTAACTGATTAGAACATATTACTTTCAACTGCTGATTAATCTATATGTCTTCACACTTAAGAGAAAGATCAGCATCTTCTCAATTAAGAGAAAGATCAGTGTCTTCTTATTCAAAGAATGAATCAGTGCCTGTTCATGCCAATCACATTGCAGTGAAGGAAGATTTGAAAGATAACTATGAGAATATCTCAGTGAAACAAGGAAAAGATTAGCTTCTATTCAAATTTACAAACAGAAGCTTGAAGAGATCAGATGACAATGATTTGAAGAGAAGATAATAATGAATGTGATTCTTATATCTACTGTGATTGATAACATGTATAATATGAAAGCCATGATAGACAGCAGTCTATGTTACTATACAATGATAAAATCTTCAGTTTTAAGATATTATAATCTTCAGTGTATTTCTTTATTAAAACTCTGACTTCTTGCAGAATTTAATGATCTGAAAGATGTTTGTATCTGTTATATAATAAAACTAAACATAGATGTGAGAGAACATTAACATGAAAATGTCTACACATATAAAGTTGATAATCTTGATTATAATCTTATATTAGAACTTGTCTGACTATCTGAATAAGATATCTTACTGAATGCTTGAAACAGAAGCTTGATATTCTCTAATGATGATAGAATTCATGAAGATAATATTCACAAGACTATGAATCTTACACAGATCTCTATCAACACTTATAAAATACTCCGAAAAAGAAGTCATCATTAAAATCACTGACAGAGTCAATGACAAGTTCACTGAAAGCAGAATTATATGTCAATCTATTTCATCAGTCTGACTGATATTAAGAAGGCTCTAGAATAGTTATTTCATATTATAATAACAGATTCTTGTACAAAACTCTTTCAATAATATCATGAATATCTAGATATCTTCTGATAAGATAATATTATGAATATATTTCTCTTATGAGATTCTGAAATGAATTACAGTATCAAGTTAAAGAAAAAGAATGATAAGAACTCTGAACTGTTATAAGACTCTCTTTATAACATGTTCTGAGATGAACTTCTTCTTCTTTGAAAGACACTCAATGATCTGTTGAATAAAGAATTCATATATATTAGTAACTCTTTCATCACAGTCTCTATTCTCTTTGCAAAAGAAATCAGATAAAGGACTTCAGTTCTGTATAAATTATCAAGAATTGAACAGATTAATAAAGAAAGATCATTATTCTTTATCTCTTATCAATGAAACTCTAGCTCACATTGAACAAGCTTAATGATTTACAAAGTTAGATGTTATCACTGTGCTTTATAAGATTCACATCACTGAAGAAGATAAGTGACTTACAGCATTTTAAATATAATATAATCTCTTTGAATAAGTAGTCACACTCTTTGAACTGATCAATGCTCTCAGTACATTTCAGAAGTATATTAACTGAGTACTCTGAGACTTTCTTGATGAATTTGTATCTGTTTATCTAGATAATATTCTCATCTTCACTAATGAATTCAGAAAGAAATATCAAGAGTATGTATAAAGAGTATTACAATGACTATAAGAAGTGAGACTATTAATTGATATTGATAAGTATGATTTCAAAGTCAAGAGTACTAAATACTTTGATTTCATTATAGAAGCTGATAAGAAAATCTGAATAAATTCTGAGAAGATCTCTGCTATTCTTGAATAAGAGACTCTGTGTACTGTGAAAGATGTATAAAGCTTCATCAGATTTACTAACTTCTATCAGTGATTTATATGAAACTTCTCAGATATTATGAGATCACTTACAGAACTTACTAAGAAAGACTCAGTATTTCAATGATTAGTAGACACTGAAGCTGTATTTATACAGATAAAGAAGATATTTATTAATACTTCTCTACTGATAATATTTAATTGTGATTATAAGACAGTTATTGAAGCTGATTTCTCTGACTCTATAATAGAAGAAGTGATATTATAATATAATAATGAAGATGTTCTGTAAATATATATCTTTATATCTAAGAAACTGAGTTCTGCTGAATACAATTATAAGATCTATGATAAGAAACTTCTCACAATTGTATACTATTTAGAAGAATGAGACTCTGAACTCTGAAGTATCTCTGAATTTGAGATAGTTACAGATTATAAGAATCTCAAATACTTTATAACTACTTATAAACTCACTGAACAACAGATATGATGATCTGAGTTCTTAAGTCACTTTCATTTTATAATATACTATCATTCTGACAGTCAGAACTCAATGACAGATGCTCTCTTATAATAAGAGTAAGACATATCATCTGATATAACAGATACTCACTGAATGAACTGAGAGCATCAGCTCTTGAATCTGAAGATATTAGTTAATTAAGATAAAACAGCTCACAGTACTATACATACTTCTTTAATTAGAACTATCACTGATATCTTAACTTCTTCTGAACTTATATTAGATAAGCTATGATATATAGCAGCTCAAACTGATGAACTTCTTTAAACACTCACTGAAGCAGTATAATAAGAAGCACTCTGATTTCTTCCAGAATTATGTGTAAGAACTAATATCTCAGAATATTTAATTAATGATAATAACACTCTATAATTCTATAAATGATGCTGAGTCTCTCACTCTGAATTCTTATACACTCAGATAATATAAGAGATACATAATTCATATATAACTGATTATTTAGACTGTGAATAACTATATAGAATGATCTTCTGAGAGTTCTATTAATCTGAGATATTAAACAGTATCAGATACTTTATCTGAAACTATAATTACTATTCTTTCATTATCTTATAAAAGAACTGTAGAAAAGATCTACTGAAATCACTCAATATTTTTAATAGAATCTGTTAAGATGTAGTAATTGACTTCACTGTTAATCTATTTAAGAGTAAGAATTATAGAAATATTCTGATTATTATTGACTGACTAAGTAAAGATGTAATATTGAAATCTTGTAATAAGATAAATATTAAATAAGTAACTGAAGTCTTCTTATAGAGTTCATTCTATCAGATATATGAGTTACTGAGATTAATAGTATCAGATTAAAACTGTTAATTCATGAGCACTCTCTGAATAAGAATCTGTTAAGTTTTTAAGATTACACACTATCTGTTGACTGTCTATCACTCTGAGACTGATAATACATTAGAATGAATAATTCAGACTGTAAAGAACTATCTCTGTAAGTTCTGTACTCACTTATAAAATGATTAACATAATCTGCTTCTATATACAGAGATCATTATCAATGAATAAGATACTGTTTTAACAGATATAAGCCTGTTCTTTCTTACATATGATTATTATATAAAGATGTTAAATCTTCTAGAGATCACACAGTTCACACTGAATCTCTGCAGTCTGATTCAGATTATCGATAATATAGTAATAAAGCTCTGAGATGTCTGTAATTAAGCAGAGATCTTCATAATAACTGTGAAACAAGATTAAGAGAATTAAATCAATATTCACTGAGACTCTGCTGAACAATATAAAATAGAAGATCTGATATGATTGAATCTTAAGAATATATAAATCACATGTTCATCTTATATACTAGATTATCATCATTAGACTGGCCGGCGGGACCATGAATTTCACATTTAATCTCATTTGATCTGGTCTCATACATTTCTTAGCATGAGTCTCACCAGGACCAAGTCTCAAAAAAATCTGAAAATGAACCATTTCTGAGAGAAATGGCATGAAAAATGACCAGATTTAATTCAAGAACAGTGAAATGAGAGTAATTTCTCAGGATAAACTGTGAAAGATAATCATTCTTTCAAAATCAGAATGAGACTGAGACTGAAGATTAAAATCAGTTCTATTCAGTTCATTCAGTGATTACTTATATAATCAGAATTTGATAACAATTATTGATAACACTCATGAAACAACTAAATACATTCTTGTATAAGTTTATTCTTCACTTTCTCATGAAAACTACACTTCTCTGATATACTGTGATCAGAGGTATTAAACTGTCTGATAATTCTATGTTTTACAATCATAAGTTTCTTGATTGTTTCTCCTTGTAATTGTCTCTGATGATAGTGACAAATATCTCAACTTGAGTTGAACTTTCACTTCATTCTCATCTCTGTCAATGAAATTGTCAGAATATTATATGTCATCAGTGTAACAGTTGAATATGTACTCTCAATAATTTTTCATAACTCTAGAATTGATTTGATGTGTAAATTCATCAGATCATCTTGAAGATAGTGATCAAATTCAGTTTTACAAGCATGTAGTTTTACCTGATTTTCAGTTGCAATTAATGTATACAAGTTCTGTTTCAAAGTTAGTATTATAGTTCTATGAGATATGAAGTATTATCAAAGATCATTACTTACTAGAGAATTATATTTCACTGTCTTCACATCTTGAACATCTACTCATTCAAATCTCTGATAGTTGACATTGTAGTAGTCTTAGGCTAATTTAACATATAAGTCTCATTCCTCCTCTGTTCAATCTTGAGAAGTGTAGATATTAACTCAATAAGAGAGATCTAGTAGAGCTGCTACAGCATAGTACTCTGCAAAAGATTGTTCAGTTTTGCTGTAATAATATATCAGTTTATCTCTTACAGCAATAATAGCCTGTGCTATAGTATTATCCCAGACTGAATTTCTTTTTGAGTGATTCAACTGCTTCTTAAGATGAGTAAATAAACTGTTATACACTCATCAGGCTGACTGCAGCATTAGTGTACAAGTGATTAAGACTGTCTTTATTATCTTATAAAACTGAAACAGTAAATCAATCATATATTTCAACTGAGTTCACTTCATATCAGAAAGTTTCAATGTCTGAATCTTTTTCTAATCAGAGTGTTGTACTCAATAATTAATTATCTGACACAATTAAAGAGTCTGAACAGTCATCTCATATATTAAACTTCATTATATTCTAACATTCTGTATCATATTCAGTGATGTGACTGATTTGTTTGTTTATTGAATATCATGAAATCATTATTATTGTTTAGAGGAGATACAAATCATATTAGTAATGTTTCAAATCTGTGATATTTAAATTATTAGTCAATCTATTCAAAATTAATAGTAGCATTATCAAAAAGCATTATCAAAAAGCAATATTAAAAAGTGTTATCAAAAAACATTATCTTTTACAAAGTGAATGTAAAAGTTACTTGAGTAATCACTTTCATTTCATTCTCATCTCAAGAATCAGTCATCTCATTATTCTTCATCTCAATGTTAAGATTCTTTATCAGTGTTTGCATCATAAGTTGAATTATATGAGTAATACAGAAAATATGACCTTGTTTATCATTTCAGAAATGCAAAGTCAATTTTTACTCTAAGCTATTCATCATAGTGTAGTTATTCACAGTATTATCAGTTGTAATTGTAAGAAGACTGAGACTAATATTTTAATAGTCATTTTTAATCACAGTCATTAATATCTCTGCTATATAATTCTCAGTATGACTACTGATCAATGATTTAAATTCAATTAATATCTCTTAATAAGTTCAGTTCTCATCAATATAATAACATGTAACTCTTATAAATGTAAGATTATTTGTACTAGTTCATGCATTCACTGTGAGAGATACTCTTCAATAATTCTTCAACTCTGATTCTAGATATTATATATTAACTTTGTAGTATATCTTGAGATTGAACTGAAGACAGAATTGATATGAAATATGAAGATTTGAATTAAGCATTTAAAGAAGTGTTCAGAATTCAGAGTTTTCAATTGATTAAAGAGAAAGATTCAGAGATATATATATATAAAGTAATTATTTATAAAAGTTATTAGATAAGAGTTGTGAAATCAGAGTACTGATATATAATTATTTTTACATAATTTTCTTCAAATTAGAAAGTTAGTATTATCAAAAATCATTATCTAATAGAGTAACTTATCAGCTCAGTAGTAATTTTCTGATTATTTTTCTTTTATTATCTGCATTCTGATGACTTCAGATGTTAAGAAATTTCTTCAGAGTTATAATCAGTTTATGATAAATATTTCTGAATAAAGTTACAGTGATTGTAGTAAAGAGATGACTCTTCAGTAATCTATAATACAATCTGTTAATAATTATTTCATAGTTCATCTCAGTATTTGTATTAAGTTTTTCATAAATTTCATGACCTAGAATCAGATGTGAAGAATGAAGTGATTATTTATTATGATTAAAAGAGAGTATTCTGTATTGAATTGTAAATAATATAGACTTTGTAATTCACAGTGATTTGAATCCC
>NW_003101665.1:1100773-1112582 GCF_000003855.2 Blastomyces gilchristii SLH14081
CTCAAAATCCCGCATTTTCTAGTCTGCTGTCTTGGGTTTCATCTCAGCAGTAAGCAGATTGACATGCTCAGAGAGAGGACTACCTTCTCAATATTCTGAATCATGAAGCACATTTGAGATCTGAACAAGGTCTCAATTCTCTTCTCTGTCAGCTTCTACTAATCAATTAGAGAACAGAAGTGTTATCAAAAATCATTATCTCTTAACAAAAAACTTATCAGTTTTGACTTCTTTGTCTCCTGCTTCAATACCTTCTCAATCTTCTTCTATTATTACTTATTTGCAGTAATACTCTTCTTCTCTCTCTCTCTCTTCATCTTGGCCTTAAATCATTCTCAGAACTTCTCCTGGTCTCACTGCTGCTGCGCCCCGGTGGCCGAATGGTTAATGCGGCCACCCGGTAGCGCCTTGGTGTGGGAAACCAAGGCGCGTGGGTTCGAAACCCGCAGGGGATACATTAAATCCGGAACTCAAGCACCTCAGGTTTCTAATAAATACAGAGGTGTACAAATCACTTCAATGAATCGCTCTATGTTCCTGGGCTGGGGAAGTTATTATCGCATGTATCTAATTGTCACTCCTTTGTATTTTCCTATGTTCTTGTTATCTTGGTGTGGTCTCAACACCTGTATTTCCTTCTGTATAATCAACACTTGATCTGTATTTAACATCACGCAAGGACTCATCATAAGCTCCGCTTGCATATGAGTATAATGAAAGAATAATAATAATAATAATAATCACTGCTGCTGCATGAGACTCTTCACTGTCTTCTTTTTCAATCTCTCACAGGTAGTGTCATCTGCATTATTTCTATACTTATTATTATTATTATTATTCTTCAATTATAGATGTATGCAGTCAGAGACTATGACATCTACCTGAGAACTTTTAGTTCTCAGGGTTTTTCCTATGTCTGTAAAGTTAACTATTATACATTCATCAATTTCAGATATGCAAAATCAGAAAATTTCAACTCAGAATACAAAAACTGTTTACAAATTACAGTGTTTTAACATCTTTTGATACTTTGAAATCATTTGACAATATCATGACAAAGGAAAAGAGAAAAAGAACACAGTCTCAAAGATAGACACATTAAATAGATAGTATAGAAAGAAATTGAAAGAAAAAGATAAAGAAAAAGATAAAGTAAAGAGAGACTATAACAAAACAAATTATTAAAAGAGAGTATATAGCTGTTTTAACAGACTATATCTGATTGATTTCCTCCTCTTCATATTCAGATAATTCTGAATTTAGTCATTTTCTTATAACTGCTTGAGTTTCTGATAGAAAGTCTATTAAGTATTTAATTCCTGTCTCAGTTGAGAATAAGAATCTCATATTTAATTAATTTAGATTATACTTCTCTTTCAATCTGACTCTGAGACTATTGTATAATACACAGTGTATTACAATATACTCAGAATTCTCATTTATATTGCAGAATGAGCATTCTATTGAGTCAAATCTATCATCAAATCTTTGTATATAAGATTTGAAATAGTCATGTTCTAGTTTCAGCTGTATTATAGATGAGAATATTTTCTTTTTACATTTAATTAAACAAGATTTTCACTTGAGTTTTATTTCAAATCTTGAATAATGTATACTCTTCTTTTATTTCTGCCAGCTTTCATTTCACTTGTCTAAACAAGATTCTTTTATTTTTCTCTTTATAAAAGACTAGAATACAATTTTTTGAATAGATCTGCTTAATTCTGCACTCTTTTTTACAGCTGAATCAGTCAATTCATTATCATGAATATTCATATAAGCAGGAACTCAGTATAGATGAATTATCAGCTTTAATATTCTTCTCTTTTGAATTTTCAAAACAGAGTTTAAGATCAGTTCAAGATTCATTTGATTATTATAAATCTGACTATTTCTAAGTCTTTTTAAAGCAGCTTGACTATCAGAGAATATTCATGTCTCTTTTAAATAATTTCCTCTTTTATATGATTTTATTTCAATGAGTTTGAAAGCTTTCACTATTATAAATAGTTCAGTATCAAAGACTTCACATTCACAGTCTAGATTTCAGAAATCTGAGATAAAATTGATATTATCTTCAGTATAAGCAATGTCTGTGCTTAATCTATTCAAGTTCTCATTTTTTAAGTCATCTGAATAAATCAGAATAGAGTCTTTTATATTAATTATAGAAATTCTCTTTAAATACTGTTTATATTCTTTCTCTTTTGATAGTTCACTTATTTATAAGTCTATAAGAGATTCAAGCTTTTCTCTTCAGAGTGATAACTTCTCATGATCAACTTTTTCAATATTTAAAGAAGAAAATTGATTTTTAATCAGAGAGTATAGTCTGTACAGTTGAGAAGACATTTTCTTTGAAGAATTATTTTCATTTCAATCAAGAAATCTATTTCAATTCAGTTCATTTCCAGAGTTAATTGATGAAAATGAAGAAGAGACTCTTTCTCTGATTATATGACTACAGGTGCTAGTCATCTGCAGAATGCATCTTAAGCTAATTACATTTAATTCTCTATAATTAACTGATCACTGTGTTCATCCTCTCAGATCAGTTACTAATTTCCAGAAATGTTAGTTAGTAGCTGCTATCACTCACTTGATAGCATACACATCAAGCTTTCAGTTGCTGATCTCGGTCTCATTAGATGCTCATAGACCTATTAATCAGCTGTTATGACCTCATTCTGTGTTAGAGACTAATCATAGACTTGATAACTGCAGTTCTCTCTGTCAGTATTAGAGATTAGCAGTGAGCTTACAGACTCTAGCCTATCAGAGTGCTCTGTCTAGAGCCTAGATACATATCTAAACCTGCTAGTTAAGTAGTTTTCAAAATCATTCTCTGTATTTGAGAGAGAGCTAGACTCTGATAACAGCCCTAGTTTAGAGACTTACTTAAGTAGTGTATAATTACTATATTAGACTTGGCTCTATATCATTAGACTCTTGACAGATGCATAGTAGAATAGTGAGATATTGACATCTCATATCAGCTCTGATGAGTATTCACAGAATCTCACTTAACTAGTGACTTGACTTACAGTAGAGAGTTTTACCCTGTATCAAGCCTTACTAATTAGACTCAGCTTCTATTATATGAGAGCTTTCATGAGTAAGAAGTAGCAGGTGCCAGCGGTGAGATTCGAACCCACGCATCTCTAATGTGTGCGGCCTTGATTACCAGTCTTATCAACTGAGTCACACTGGCATTTCTATACTTAGTTCAGTCTAAATCTATCAGAAGTGTTACTTAAAATTGTTATCATTCTACTCTCTTACAGAGCCTTTTCAAGGCATTATAACATGTCTTACAATCTGTCTCTCTGTGCTTGAATATCTTCTTCTTCTCTTCATTCAATCTGGGGCAGTGCTCACGCGCCTTGATAGTCCGCAGGGCTGCAGAATATTTAAAGAGAAATGATATAATTAATTTTAATAAGTATAAGAGGAAGTGAAGGCAGGCAATGGATATAATGATAATACTGACCCCGATAATGATAATGATGATGATAATAATAATGATAATGATAGTGATAATAATGATAATGAAAGAGAAAAGTGTATCAGAATATATTATTAACTTATCAAATATAAAGAGATAAAGAAACTATTAACAGCTTTCAGAGATATACAGAAACAGCTACAGTATTACATAGTAATATTATCTTCATTCAATACATGCACTATTGATATTCTTTGTATGCATTTATTATATAAGAGATACATGCAGAAAACAGATCTTTGTTACTAGAAAGAATGATTGCAGTGATTCTCTGTTTTCATATTATAAAGATAAGTTATTCTCATTTCTTTCTTCTCTCTTTTCTCTTCTTCTTCAACTCATCACTAAGTCTAAGCTGATATGAAAACTATTAAAACACTCATAGAAACTCTCAAATTGAAGAGTATAGACTAATCAAATTTTAAATACAGATGAACTAAATTAATTCAATAATACTAATTATTCATTTCTCTCTTAATAAAACAACAGTTGTGTCTTTTCTCTCCCTCTCTCAAATGAAACATAGCTCACAAAAAGTGAGTATCATGTCAGATCATAATGATCAACACAGTCTCAGTATGCAGAGCTGTATACACACAGTGCATGCTGAACTGAGAGACTGTGTGAGTTATAAACTGATAGCAGCATCTCAGAAAGAGCTGTGCAGTGTGAAAAAGTCATAACTCTCAGTCACATGTGCAGAGAGTGAATCACTGCAGTAAGTGCATGTGTATTGCATGAAAGTAACACTTTTTAATAACACTCAGTCTCTAATATCATGAAAATAGAGTCTCTCTGTGAGATTCATTTTTATCAGAAGTTGAGAAATCTTATATTTCTCAAAATCATCTTTGCACACCTTGTTCATGAAATCAATGAGAGAAATCATTAATTTCAGTATTCTATTCTTGATGTCATTCAAGTGACAGCAGAGTTCACCCTGACCACACTTTTTAAGTATATATTTTCTAATTATTCACATTTATACAGATATATACTGATTATTTATTAGATAATGTTAAGATAATAACTCATTGTAGCTGTGTTATTCTCACTGTGAGAAATACACAGTTGATGATGAACATTGTGAAGACTCTGAGAAGTGAGTATTTTGAGAATACTGTGACTCTGTGATCTTGATTTTTTTTTATTTTTATTTTTTGTTTTTTTCTTTTTCTTTTCTTTTTTTTTTTATTGTGATTTTTCCTTGTGTTTGTTTTGTTTTTTATTTTTTGTTTTTTTTTTGTATTTTATGTTTTTTTCATAATTAAAATTATATGAATTATGATCTGTGTTCAGAAAAGTAATGATATTTAATAACACTCTCTGTTAAATTTTCAACAAATGAGTACTATATTATGATATTATGTAAGTGAGAAATGATTTCATAGTCTCATTTGATGCCATTCTTAATAATGAGATCAGAATGAAAATGTAACTAAGAATTCAAACATATTCTTTATCTGAGACTAGATTTTTATTTGAAAAGTGAATCTGAGACCTTTAATATTTGAAATAACATGATTTGAGATCAATGTAATGAATACAAACCATGATCAGAAGTAATGCTTTTAAACAATATGATAACTGTAAAGTTTGATTCTGGTCTCAGACACGGTCACACGGTCAGTCTAATCATCATATTAGATATAAAGTGATAGAAGTTCTAGATAGTTATAACTACTGTCTTAACACATTATCAGAGATTTATAATATATTTTATACAAGCTTACTCTGTTATACTGTCACTGATCTGTTCTCTTCTCAACTGACTTCTGACTGACAGTTATCAGATATCATAGAAGAAGATAATAAGCTTCAGTGAGAGATTGAGAATATTCTCAATGAGAGACTCTGCAGCTGTGACTAGTAATATCTTGTGAAATGAGTCAGCTATGATTAACTGATCTGAACTCTGAGTTTCATGTTATCTGAAACAGCAGCTCTTGACTGATAAGAACTGCTTCTGAAAGAGAAGAACTAATGTGACAGGCTGTGTCTGATCAATTATATAAACTATTTCATTTCACTTCATAGATTCTTTCACTTCACTCTTGAACATGTACACTCCGATTCTCAGCCATTCTCAATCACCAATTCTCAGCTGCTATGAACACATATAGATTCTTCCGCTCTGAAGCTTCACTGTATACATCATCACTGTGACACTACATACATGTATAAATATCTACTCTGATCACTGATTTCTACACTTTCTCTTTCTTTTCTTCTTTAATGTTTTTCTCTTTGTTATATAAGACCTATAATATTATACTGATTTATTCGGCGCAGGCCTCTTACAGTTTATTAACTATCTATCACTCTGAGACTGATGATACATCAGAATAGATAATTCAGACTGTAAAGAATTATCTTTATAAGTTCTGCAATTACTTATAAGATGATTGACATGATCTTCTTCTATATATAGAGATTGCTATCAATGATTAAGATGCTGTCTTAATAGATATAAGTCTGTTCTTTCTTATATAGAATTATTATATGAAAGTGTTGAATCTTCTAGAGATTATACAGTTCACACTGAACCTCTGTAGTTCAATTCAGATCACTGATAATATAGTAATAAAACTCTGAAATATCTGTAATTAAGCAGAAGTCTTCATAGCAAGCACTAAACAGAATTAAGAAGATTAAATCAATGTTCACTGAGATCTCACTGAACAATATAAGATAGAAGATCTGATATAGTTGAATCTTAAGAATATATAAATCACATACTTATCTCACACACTGAATTACTGTCATACAAAGTATAAAGTGATAGAAGTTCTAGATAGTTATAACTATTATCTTGACATATTATCAGAAATTGATAATGTCTTTTATATAAGCTTGCTTCACTGCACTATCACTGATCTGTTCTCTTCTCAACTGACTTTTAACTGACAGCTGCCAGACATCATAGAAGAAGATAATGAGCTTGAGTGAGAGATTGAGAATATTCTCAATGAGAGACTCTGCAGTCACAGCTGATAATATCTCATAAAATGAGTCAGATATAATTGCTTGATCTGAACTCTGAGTTCTGTATTATCTGAAACAGCAGCTCTTGACCAATGAGAACTGCTTCTGGAAAGAGAGGACTAATGTAACAGGCTGTGTCTAATCAATGATATAGACTATTTCATTACACTTCACAGATTTCAATCACTTCATTCTCAAACATGTACACTCTGATTCTCAGCCATTCTCAATCACTGATTCTCAGCTGTTATGAACATGTATAGATTCTTCTACTCTGAAGCTTCACTATGTACATCACTATATATGTATATAAATATTCACTCTGATCACTGATTCTCACACTTTCTCTTTCTTTTCTTCTCTAACGTTTTTCTCTTTGTTATATAAGATCTATAAATATTATACTGATCTATTCAGCGTAGGCCTCTTATAGTATAGTATTAAACTCATTTTCTTTATCTATAATATCACTCACTAGAATATCAGAGTCAGATATGATATTAAATCTTAGATTAAATTAATGTCTTGATGTCTTTCTTTCACAGATCACTACTCTTGACTTTATCTCAGACTTTTGAGATAGAAAGCAGTAGTAGCTTGAATGAGAAATGATGTACTTTTACTCAGCATCAAAATTCAGTTCCTGAAGAAGTATAAAATTAACTTTTTATTCAAATATAATTTGAAGACAAGAATAAATACAATTTGAGTTTCTATTCACATTGTTTTAAATAAATGTGATTTTTGAAGAGTTTTTAAACTTTTTTTATTATTTTTATTGTATATTCATACTAAAAGAGAGTAGAGATAGAGTAGAATCTAATTACTATCATTAGATAGTGAATTATAACTATTTTGAAAAGCAGGAATCTTAACTGCTTACATTCTATCTAGTTTATTATCAGAGTTATTTCTCAATTCTCTAATCTTAATAGATGTTTGAGAATTCAAATTCTGTTTACATTGAGCTGGAGAATTGAAGTTTGAAGATCTAGATAATTAAGAGTTTGTTCTTTTTAAGCTTACAGTTACAGGTTTACTGACTTGACTATTCTCTTCAGTTTTAGATTAACTTTAAGCTTCATCTTTTCTTCAGTTCTTTTGAGTTCTTGAAGTAAAGATGCATTCTTTTGAGCTAGATGTATATTTTTCTTTACAATTAGAGCATTTAAGTAGAGTATACTGACATATTTCATCTCTTTTTGAGCATGTTTCACATTTATGCTTACTAGTTTTATGATTTCTAGCATAGAATGTGCATTTTGAGTCTCTGAAATAAGAGATTGCAAAGTGTTCATATCTTTGATAGTTTGAACACTGTGTTTGAGCTTTGAGATTCATTCTTGAGTCTTTGTATTCATGAACTCTCATTTTCAAATCTGTCACTCTTACTTCAGAGATTTTTGATTGTTCAAGTGTCTTTATATATACTAGAACAGAGACATTTCTTCTACTTTATCTGAACTCAATTGAATTTAGCTATACAGACTCTTTTCTCAGTTGAATAGAATTGTATTCTTCTAATTTATTTTTAAGAAGTAGTATTTCTTCTTCACAGTCAAAAATTTCAACTGAAATATTATAAAGAATGAATTTATCTCACTTTTCATCTCTCTCAGATAGAATTATTGTGTTTAATACAGATTCTATTACTGATTTTCAGAGATTTTTATTCTGAATGAGAAATTCTGCACTGAATTCAGACATTGTAGTCAGAATGATGAAATTTCTAAAGAAAGATGACTCAATTGAAGCTATAACTAATTTTTGAACTTTAATATCAGTTATTAACTGAGAAAAGAACTGCTAATTAATTTCATTTTCAATTCTGAAAATGAGATTTAAGCTTAGCTTGTTTCTCTGTAAGATCTTCTGATTTAAGACTTTGAGAATAAGTCTTCTATTTCTGAAGATTTGAAAGTTTTTCTCTTTTTGCATTTTTTTCTCTTCTTTTCTATGAATAGAAGTATGAGTAATATTCTTCTCAGTTTTCTCAGAATTTTGAGCAGATTTTGAGATAGCAGATTTAGAGACAGCAGATTCTGCTGCTTAAGTATATATTTTCTTCTGATTCAAAGAAGAAGAAAAAGCAGTAGAGAAAGAAGAAGAAAAAGATAAAGAGTCAGTAATTATACTAGGAATTTTCAATGTTTTTTGAACTGTGTTTGAAATTTCAAGTTTGAACTTGATTATCTTCTGTAGTTGTCTAGTCTGAGTATGAAGAATTAACAGAACTTCTTCATTCATCTCACTCAGACACTGTTTTTCAAGAATTTTACTTACTTTTTCAAGTATCTGTATTTCAAGAACTTGTTATTTCTTTATTTCTTCTTTCTTTCTTCTCTTCAAAATTTCAATCTCAGAAATAGCATTTAAGAAAGCATCTTTTTCCACATTAACTGAGTGTATTTTTGAACTCATTTTTCTCACTCAATGAAAAGTTGATCAGACTGTTTCAATTGAGAGATTTATCAGTCTATTTTCAATTGAAAAGTTGCTCAGACTATTTCAAAAGAAGAATAAAAGACTTTTATGTATAAAATACCTGATTTTTTTTTCTACTAGTTCAGTAACTAGGTTAGATTTTTGAAGAGAATTTAATAAATTAAAATTGATTTTTAAAATAAATTAATAAAATCTTTAGAATCTCTTTCTTGAGATACAGTGAGAAAAAGTATAATATCAATTGATAATAAATCAGATAATATAACAGTTTTTAAGAGAAAAACTGACAAAATATAAGTTAATTTTTTACAGAGAAATTGATTAAAACTATTTAATTTTATTCTAAATAATTTAATTCTTCTCACACAACAAGTATGCAACTCAAATCAGTTAATAAAGAGTATAAAAAAGAATTAAGTATTAATGAAAGCTCTTCAGTCACTGAAAAAGTAATTCTTACTTAAAAGAATGTGAAATTATAACAGAAAATAAGTCTGTTTTTAATTCTTTGTAAGAATATTGTATAAAATTCAGAGAAAAATATTATACTTTTTCAAGAGAAGTAAAAAACTAATTCTAAGATCTTTTTTTTTTGCATTAACTGCTGTAGATGAATGAGATAGAAACTGCTAAGATATACACTACTATATACTCTCTATTAAGACTTTCTCTCTTCAAAGTCTTGATATTATAGAGAATATAAGCCTGTTTCTATATAATAATATAAATATTGTCAGTGAGATGTACAGAAACTGATTATTTATATCTTAAAATAGAAGACTTTGTCAATGATTATATCAATATAGAGTTAATTCTCAAATTTAATAGAAATCTAGTGTTACTATTCTTAATCTCTTGCAGAATCTATTGAATATTGAGATATTAAAACTAGATTTAATATATCTCACTGTGCAGAGATCAAAGGCTCAGTCAGATCTTGAAATATACTGATTTTATAGTTATTGATATGTTATTGTCTGCTGGTTATGTATTAAATACTGTTGCAGAGGTATCTTTTTGTATCTTTCTGCCGGAGATATGCCAGGTTGAATGAGGTGATACGTGAGTGGGACTTGACGTTGATATCTTCAGGGTTTTCACGGAGGTTGCACTTCAGATATGTCTGTTGATTATGTGCTTGATATTATTGCCGAGGTATCTTTTTGTATTTTTCTGCTGAGGATGGGCCAGATTGGGAAGGGCGGTACAAGGGTGGGACTTGGTGTTGATGTTTTGAAACATCAAAGATAGACAGGGTTTTCGCGGAGATTGCTCCTCAGATATCTCCACAATTACAGATTGAGGATCTTCCAAAATCAAGAAGATTGGCGCATATGGCTAGGTCTCTTCATCTTACAATTTGTATGACAATTAGGCTCGGGGTTGTGGTGTGGCAACTTAGGGGTGAATGTGGGATAATCCCACACAGGAGTTTCGAACGACATCTGGTTCATGTTTGGCTGGATAACTCCACCACCACACGGGGTATGCGGTCGGCGATGGGGTCAAAATGCTTGTATGATCGAGGGCTTTTCGATGGATCTATCGGTGGGTTCTTATTCGAAAAATTGAGCGAGTTCGTGGTGGAGCGGTGGTGACTTCTCTTTACATACACTGTGAACTGTTTATCTCAGTAGAAACTCATCATCTTTGTAAACTAGAGTTTGTAAATGACAGTGTTAATATCTTTATTATAATCAGATTCTTAGTGAAGACTGTGTCATTCTGACTTATTAGAATTTACAGTATGAAAGTCATGTCTCAGCTTCTACAGATGTCTTATCTACTCAGATAATTCTCAAGTGAACTTATTCATCTTATCAGAATACTCTTATCACTGAATCTTGAATCAAAGCTTATAATCTCACTTCTCTGAGTTAATAATCTCTTTAATTTGATATTCTCTTTCACTCTCTAGTACTTTATAAATAGAGTGATAAGTGACAGAGTTCTCTTCTAAGAATTTCTTATATTTACAGAGTAAAGAGATATGAAAAATATTGTATATCTATAACTTAGATAATAGTTTTAATCTATAAAACTACAAGCTAACTTTCTTCACAATCTTGTAAGACTCTATTTATAAGAGATTCAGCTTCTTACTAGATGTTTATATAATAATGTTTTTCAGACTTAGTTAGACTCTATTATCTTTCTTAAATCTCTTTATAATATGCTTAGAGTTATAGTATCTCTTTTAATACTCTTAAGTCTTTCTTAAGAATTCACAGACTTTCTTCTGACTATTCTGAATTCTCTGAGTCTGTTCACAGATATTATTACATTCTATAATATACTTTCACAGATTTATCAAGATTATCTGCAGATAAATTTTAGTAAGTATTTTAAAGAGAGTTTTATCTATACTGATATATTTTAAGTTATTATATATAAACTCTGTAAGTAATAATTAATACACTCAGTTATTCTGATTATCTGTCTATTAATAAAAAGCTATACTTGAGCATTTAAATCATCTTCTATTAAAGCAATGGAAATTGAAGCTTCAATTCCTTCTTCTGCTATTAGATTTGAAAAGGCCTGTATGAACTATGCTCTGAGAGTTATAAAGATGAGCTCAAATCATATAATCAGAGAAAGAGTCTCTTCTTCATTTCCATCAATTAACTCTGGAAATGAACTGAATTGAAATAGATTTCTTGATTGAAATGAAAATAATTCTTCAAAGAAAATGCCTTCTCAACTGTACAGACTATGCTCTCTGATTAAAAATCAATTTTCTTCTTTAAATGTTGAAAAAGATGATCCTGAGAAGTTATCTCTCTGAAGAGAAAAGCTTGAATCTCTTATAAACTTGTAAATAAGTGAACTATCTAAAGAGAAAGAATATGAACAGCATTTGAAGAGAATTTC
>NW_003101665.1:1112692-1120420 GCF_000003855.2 Blastomyces gilchristii SLH14081
TCTCAGATTTCTGAATTTAGGCTGTGAATCTGAAGTCTTTGATGCTGAACTATTTACAATAGTGAAAGCTTTCAAACTCATTAAAATAAAATCTCATAAAAGAGAAAATAGTTTGAAAGAGATATAAATATTCCCTGATAGTCAAGCTGCTTTAAAAAGACTTAGAAATAGTCAGATTTATAATGATCAAATGAATCTTGAACTGATCTTAAACTCTGTTTTGAAATTTCAAAAGAGAACAATATCAAAGCTAATAATTCATCTACACTGAGTTCCTGCTCATATGAATATTCATGGCAATGAATTGACTGATTCAGCAGCAAAAAAGAGTGCAGAATTAAGCAGATCTATTCAAAAAATTGTGTCCTGATCTTTTATAAAGAGAAAAATAAAAGAATCTTGTTTAGATAAGTGAAATGAAAGCTGGCAGAAATAAAAGAAGAGTGTACATTATTCAAGATTTGAAACAAAACCTAAGTGGAAATCTTGTTTAATTAAATGTAAAAAGAAAATATTCTCATCTATAATACAGCTGAAACTAGGACATGACTATTTCAAATCTTATATACAAAGATTTGATGATAGATTTGACTTAATAGAATACTCATTCTGCAATGCAAATGAAAATCCTGAGTATATTGTAATACACTGTGCATTATACAACAGTCTCAAAACCAGATTGAAAGAGAAGTATGATTTAAATCAATTAAATATGAGATTCTTATTCTCAACTGAGACAGAAATTAAATACTTAATAGACTTTCTATCAGAAACTCAAGCAGCTACAAGAAAATGACTAAATTCAAAAATATCTGAATATGAAGAGGAGAAAATCAATCAGATATAGTCTGTTAAAACAGCTATATACTATCTTTTAATAATTTGTTTTGTTACAGTCTCTCTTTACTTTATCTTTTCCTTTCAATTTCTTTCTATCTATCTATTTAATGTGTCTATCTTTAAGACTGTGTTCTCTTTTCCTTTGTCATGATATTGTCAAATAATTTCAAAGTATCAGAAGATGTTAAAATACTGCAATTTGTAAACAGTTTTTATATTCTGAGCTGGAATTTTCTGATTTTGCATATCTGAAATTGATGAATGTATAATAGTTAACTTTCCAGATATAGGAAAAACCCTGAGAACTAAAAGTTCTCAGGTAGATATCATAGTCTCTGACTACATACATCTATAATTGAAGAATAATAATAATAATAATAAAAGCTATACTTAAATCTTATAGATCTTCAGTATAGTTATTAGATCAGATCAGAACTTCTCTATAAAGATTAATTCTCTATCTGAGATAATGTTCACAGATAATTTATACAACTGAATTACATCATAGATAAAGATATAAGTCAAATTCTTTAACTTTAAGTTTTTATAAGTGAGTATAAAGTGTATTATCTTGATAAAGTAATTTACTATCATCAGTACACTGTTAAAGCAGGTATTATATATATTCTTACTTTTAGAGAGACTTATAAGAGTGTTTATTTCTAGCTATTTTCAAGATTTCTATAGAATAAATAGAGAAATAAGTTCTTTATATAATCTGAACTATACTATCTATAAACTCTGATAAATAGTATAAGAATTCACTCTCTTCTTCATAAGCTCTTATATCTTCAGTTAGAAGTATTTTCTTATAAGTAACTTATAAGTTCTAGTATCTATAAAATAACTTACTAGAGAAGAGTTATGATATCTTTTAATAAGTTCTATATATAGAAACCTATTCATAGATATATAAATTCAGCTCTCTCTTTATAAGAGATTATTTAAGTCTCTTTAATTCTTTATTTCTGCAGAATTGATTTCTGCTGTAAGCAGTTTCTGAATATACTGAGTATATTTATTCTTTAGTTACAGTTCAAACAATCTGAACAGAAGATCTTATAAAGACTTATACTCTGTTTTCTCTTATATCAGATCTTCTACAGTACTTCTCAAAGCTTATAAACTCTTCAGATTATAGATATTCTCTCTGAGAATCTTTTTAAAGATTCTCAGAGTATTGACTCTCAGTGTTATAGAAAGTAGTTATACAGACTTTTTCTCTCTCTTCTTCTTCTTCTCTTATAGAGAATTAAGACACTCTTCAGTTAATCTCTTTATAATACTCAGTCTGAGTATTCTGTGAAGCTTTTCTATGTTCTCTAGTTTCTCTGTATCTATTACTCTGATCTTCTTAATATAATCAGATCTGTGAGAGAATCTGTCTACTGAGTTCTTAGTTCTCTTAATATACTCTATTTTAAATCAGAACTCACTTAGTTTCTGAGCTCAGTAAATCTACTGTTATAAGAGTTTCTTGATTAAAGTAAACTATTATAAGCTATTATAATCAGTTCTAATAGTAATTACTATCATGAAATTCTTAAAGTAGTAATATCAGTGATAAAAGAATTTCACTATTATAAGAATCTTCTGATTATAAATATTATAGTTAATCTCTATAAGTTATATCTTTTATAAGAAAAAGATCACTGAAACTTAGATCTTATTTAACTATAGTTATAAGACTATTTCTGAAATTATAAAGAAGAAAACATCTGTCTTTAATCTGATTAAAAGTAAGAGATTAAAATGAAATAGTATTACTATATCTGTAAATATCTATTTTCAATCTTATAAAGACTCTATAAGTTGTTAAGGATAAGGAAAGTTCTTACAGCTCTCTCTTCTTAACAATCTTTTTATTTTTTATTTATAGAATGACTTTCTTATTTTCATTCTTCAGCATGTGTATAGAGCTGGGAAGATTCTTATAAATAGAAAGATAATTTATCTATAGGAATTTATAAACCTCAGAAGGATCTGAAGTTTGTAATACTAGGTTACCTCTGATTATAATAGAATAGTCTTAACTTATAAAGATTTCATCTGAATATTATCTGCAGTGATTATATATTCTAGAAAATTAATTCAGTAGATACTGAAGTTGTACTTTATAAGCTTAATATACAGTTCTGTCTCATTCATAATCTTTAACACACTTTATACAGACTTAGTATGTTCTTTCTTCTTTATAAAGTACATTATCACATTATTCAGATATATTATTACAAAGATATTCAGATATACATGAAGTATTTTATTAATAAAAGATTGAAATGTTATAAGAGTATTAGTTAAATTAAAAGATATTACTAGATATTCAAATAATTTCAGTGTAGTTCTAAAAACAGTCTATTATTCATTTTCAGACTGTATTCACAGCTATGTATATATATTAATTATATTCAGTTATGTGAATATAACAGCTTTTATAAGACAGTTAATTATATTCTTAATCAGAGATAGAGAGTAGTAACTCTTTATAATCTTAAAGTTCAGATTATAATAGTTTATATATAATCTGAGATCTTTATTCTTCTTTTTTACAAATATTACAGAGACTTCTGTAAAGATCTGTGAAGATCAGATAAAGTTATTCTTCAGATTCTTCTTTATATAAGTCTGCAGAGCTTCTGTCTTATAATAAGAGAGCTTATAGATTAATTCTTAGAAGAGTTTCTACTCTTCTATTAAATTTATTATCAGATTCTTCTTATAGTGAGATAGAAGCTCAGTTATCTTAGCTGAACTGAATATCTCTGTGAGATCTCAGTATTTCTCTGATATCTGAAGCTTAGTTTTCATAACTGTGAAGTTCTCAGATATTTATAAAGTTATTATATAGATAAGCTTATCTTCTCTAATTAACTCTGTAATATTAACTAATTCTATCTTTATAAGTAAATCTGTTAACACTGATTAGAAATATAAACCTAACTCATAGACAGTTATATACAGATTATATCTTTAAAGTTATATAAGTCTCAAGTACATATCATCTGTGATGTCTGTGATAATCACAGTTTTTATAAATTTTCTTCAAGTTTCAGAGAGATCTTGTAAATTAAAGATAGCTCTTATAAGTCTCTTAACTCTCAGATCTGAGTTCTCATACTCTGCTTATTATAAGAGTAGATTCTTAGTTTTCATCACTCAGCTTATTTACTCTGTGAGTTTTAAAGATACTATAGTGACCTGAGATTCTGAGTACACTAATACTTTTTTATACTTATGAGATAGCAGTACTGCAGTGCAGTCTCTCTCTACAAGTATGTATTTTCATTGAGAAAGTAACAGATTCAGATATCAGCTTTAAGACTCTTAAGAAGATAATTACTGACTCTGTCTATAACTTCTTAAATTTATATTTTAATTTATCAGAACAGTTTGTATAAAGATATTCTGATTTAAAATAGATAAAGTAGAGACTCTTTTTCTTAATCTCTTTATTATATACTCTGTTCATAGAAGCTTGTGAAGCTCTGTCTCTCTACTCAGTAATTAGATATAAATCTCTCTATACTTTGTTATCTTTTTCTGATAAACCTATTCTCTGTTATTCTAACTCTTGCAGAGCTGATTAATAATTCACTTTTCACAGTGATCTGTAAGTAATGAATGGAAGTTATCAGTTTCTTCAGAGTTAAGAGTTTAGAGTCTTACTTAATAAGCTTATTCTACATATTTTTATTCAGTCTCTTTATAAATATTATTATTCAGATCTTGTTTCAGAGCTCTGTTTTCACAGATTTTAATTCATATTATAATTTTATAAAGTGCTGTAAGTTACTCTTTATCAGATTTCTTATCTCTCTTTCTAATATTGATAATTACAGCTCAGATGTTCTCTGTTCAGCTTATAAAGTCTTTCAACTTATTCTTTAGATAGATCTTAAGAATTATTATTATTATTATTATTCTATTATAGATGTATACAGTCAGAGACTATAATATCTACCTGAAAACTTTTAGTTCTTAGAGTTTTTCTAACATCTATAAAGTCAACTATTATATATTTATCAATTTCAGATATATAAAATCAGAAAATTTCAGCTCAGAATATAAAAACTCTTTATAAATTGCAGTATTTTAACATCTTCTAATACTTTGAAATCATTTAGAAATATCATAACAAAAGAAAACAGAATAAAGTCTTAAAGATAGATATATTAAATAAGTAGATAGAAAAGAATAGAAAAGAGAACTATAGAATAAGATCTCTGCAGTTTACATCTTAAGCTATATACATATTTTAACACTTTATATAACTGACTGCTGTCTCTGTTCTCTCAGACTTATTTCAGAGATTATTATTCTGTCTAAAGAGCTGCTGCTCAGCTAGCTTCTGTAACTAGCTTACTTATAAGTGAGATTCTCACTAAGAATAATATCAGAGCTATTTAATTCTAGTTAAGTCTCTAATCTTTTAACTATTAATCTCAGCATTTCAGCCTATCAATTGACTGTCACAGTCTTACTTACACTAATCATCTATTAAGAATGTCTAGATCTCATCTCATCTAAATTCTTACTAGGCCCGGGATGTTCTAATTAGATAGTTTTTAAATTTCAATTTCTCAGAAGTGAATGTCTAGAGTGAGAGAAATAAAACTTAGTTAAACTTGATAATAATTCACTATTCTGCAGGTATTCTAGATCTTAATCACTCTAGTACTGATCTAACTTGAAGTACTCAGAAGACTGTTAATTCTAAGATCAGTGAGAATTAGTATCTGAGAATCTCTGAGATAAACATCTTAAGCTTGATAATGATTCACTATAGTGCACTCAGAGGCTCTCAGTACTGTTTTATAACTTAACAGTGAAAGCTGTGATTAAGATGACTCTTGCAGAATTCAAACCTGCTCTCTCTTGACATTCATTTCTCAGAGAGAAGGCTGCTAATTGAGACTTCATAATAGCGTAGTTAATTACTACGTCACCGGACCTGATCTTAAGAATAGATCAGTGAGATCTCTCATAATTATTCTTTAGATAATTTAGTTAGTTCTTAACTTTAATATAGTAGAGATCTATCATTGTATAGATAATAGCTTTTTCATCTTTTATATCACACAGTCAGACTTATGAGTTAATTTCAAATACAAACTTATAAAAGCTTTTATAGATTATAATTCAGTAGATAATCTTAAGTAGTTATAGCTTAAGAAAGTTTCTTTTCAGTTTACAGATGTCTCTGAAGATCATGTTTAAAGACTCAGTTCAAGAGTGTTTATAGACAGTAAGTATTTCTTATAGAAAAATAACTTAATTCTGTGAAAGATGCTTAAGAATGTTCTTCACTGAGATTGATTTATTCATGAATTTAAAGAGTTTCTCTATTACAGATATAGAGAATGATATTCTATAAGTAATTAATAAGTTCTCTGAGACTTCTTTTATAAGAGTTATTTATAATTCAGATAACTGCTTCTGAGTGTCTATAGTAGAGTTTACAGAGATTGAAGTATATAAGTTTCTAGTTCTTTCAGTTATAATAGGTGATTACTGACTGACAGAGCTTAAAATGTAAGAATAAGTACTTACAGATGATTATTCAGATATTTGCAGCTTGATATGATATATACTGATAGCTACTAGAAGTATTCATAGTAGAAAGATAAATGTAGAGATTAAATATACAATAGTATTTATAAGAAGTCTATGCTGAGTCAGTGTGACTCAGTTGATAAGACTGATAATCAAGACTGTATACATTAGAGATGCATGGGTTCAAATCTCACTGCTGGCATCTGCTACTTCTTACTCATAAAAGCTCTCATGTAATAGAGACTGAGTCTAATTAGTAAGACTTAATACAGAGTAGAACTCTCTACTGTAAGTCAAGTCACTAGTTAAGTGAGATTCTGTAAACACTTATCAGAGCTGATATAAAGTGTCAATGTCTCACTATTCTACTATGCATCTGTCAAAGTTCTAATAATATAGAGTTAAGTCTAATATAGTGATTATATACTACTTAAGTAAGTCTCTAACTAGAGCTGTCATTGAAGTCTAGCTCTCTCTTAAATATAGAGAATGATTTTGAAAATTATCTAACTAGCAGATTTAGACATGTATCTAGACTCTAGACAGAGTACTTTAATAGACTAGAGTCTGTAAGCTCACTACTAAGCTCTAATACTGATAAAGAGAACTGCAGTTATTAAGTCTATAATTAGTCTCTAATACAGAGTGAGGTCATGACAGCTGATTGATAGATCTATGAGCATCTAACGGGGCTGAGATCAGCAACTGAAAGCTTGATATGTACATTATCAAGTGAGCAGTGACAGTTACTAACTAACATCTCTGGAAATTAGTAACTGGTTTGAGATAACAGATGCAGTGATCAGTTAATTATAGATAAATAAATGTAATTAGCTTAAGATACATTCTGTGAGTGACTAGCATCTGTAGTTATATAATCAGAGAAAGAGTCTCTTCTTCATTTTCATCAATTAACTCTGAAAATGAACTGGATTGAAATAGATTTCTTAATTGAAATGAAAATAATTCTTCAAAGAAAATGTTCTCTCAACTATACAGACTATACTTACTGATTAAAAATCAATTTTCTTCTTTAAATATTGAAAAAGTTGATCATGAGAAGATATCTCTCTGAAGAGAAAAGCTTGAATCTCTCATAGACTTACAAATAAGTGAACTATTTAAAGAGAGAGAATATAAACAGTATTTGAAGAGAATTTCTACAATTAATATAAAAGACTCTATTCTGATCTATTCAGATGACTCAAAAAATGAGAATTTGAATAGATTAGACACAGGCATTGCTTATACTGAAGATAATATCAATTTATCTCAGGTTCTGAAATTTAGACTGTGAATCTAAAGTCTTTGATGCTGAACTATTTGCAATAGTGA
>NW_003101665.1:1120645-1127880 GCF_000003855.2 Blastomyces gilchristii SLH14081
TTCATAACAAATGAATTGGCTTGATTCAGCTGTAAAAAAGAATTCAGAATTAAGCAGATCTATTCAAAAAATTATATTCTGATCTTTTATAAAGAGAAAGATAAAAGAATCTTATTTAAACAAGTGAAATGAAAGCTGACAGAAACAAAAGAAGAGTATACATTATTCAAGATTTGAAATAAAACTGAAGTGAATATCTTGTTTAATTAAATATAAAAAGAAAATATTCTCATCTATAATACAGCTGAAACTAGAACATGGCTATTTTAAATCTTATATACAAAGATTTGATGATAGATTTGATTTAATAGAATGCTCATTCTGCAATACAAATGAGAATTCTGAGTATATTGTAATACACTGTACATTATATAATAGTCTCAGAGTCAGATTGAAAGAGAAGTATAATCTAAATCAATTAAATATAAGATTCTTATTCTCAACTGAGACAGGAATTAAATACTTAATAGACTTTCTATCAGAAACTCAAGCAGCTATAAGAAAATAGCTAAATTCAGAAATATCTGAATATGAAGAGGAGAAAATTGATCAGATATAGTCTGTTAAAACAGCTATATACTATCTTTTAATAATTTGTTTTATTACAGTCTCTCTTTACTTTACTTTTTTCTTTCTATTCTTTTCTATCTATCTATTTAATGTGTCTATCTTTCAGACTGTGTTCTCTTTTCTTTTGTCATGATATTGTCAAATGATTTCAAAGTATCAGAAGGTGTTAAAATACTGTAATTTGTAAACAGTTTTTATATTCTGAGCTGGAAATTTCTGATTTTGCATATCTGAAATTGATAAACATATAATAGTTGACTTTAGAGATATAGGAAAAACTCTGAGAACTAAAAGTTCTCAGATAGATGTCATAGTCTCTGACTGCATACATCTATAATTGAAGAATAATAATAATAATAATAAGTCTACACTGAATAGATCGGTATGATATTTATAGATCTTATATAACAAAGTGAAAAATGTTAGAGAAGAAAAGAAAGAGAAAGTACAGAAATCAGTGATCAGAATGAATATTTATACATGTACATAATAAAGCTTTGAGGTGAAAGAATAGAGACTCTGCGTACACAGTGAAGCTTGAGAATGAAAGAATAGAAATTTCATGAGTTTTTCACCTGAGAATCAGTGACTGAGAATCAGAGCTTTTAGCAGACTGAGAATTGAAGCTTTCAGCAGAATCTATGAAGTGTAATGAAATAGTCTATATAATTGATCAGGCGCAGCCTGTCATATTAACTCTCTCTTTTCAGAGATAAGATTGTGTGTAGTTCTCATTGATTAAGAGCTGCTGTTTCAGATAATATAAAGCTCAGAGTTCAGATTGAGTGACTATAGCTGACTCATTTCACAAGATATTATCAGCTATGACTGTGAGATCTCTCATTGAGAATATCTTCAATCTCTCACTCAAGTTCATTGTCTTCTTCTACAATCTCTGATAACTGTCATTCAGAAGTCAGTTGAGAAGAGAATAAGTCAGTGACAGTACAGTGAAATAAGCTTGTATAAAAGACATTATAAATGTCTAGTGATATGTTAAGACAGTAATTATAACTGTCTAGAACTTCTATTACCTTATATTTGATATGATAATAATTCAGTATATGAGATGAGTGTGTGATTTGTATATTCTTAAGATTCAATCACATCAGATCTTCTATCTTATATTACTCAGTGAAATCTCAGTGAACATTAGTTTAATCTTCTTAGTTCTGTTTAGTACTTATTATGAAGGCTTCTGCTCAGTCACAGGCATCTCAGAGCTTTATTACTATATTATCAGTGATCTGAATTGAACTGCAGAGATTCAATGTAAAATATATAATCTTTAAAAGATTCAATATCTTCATGTGATAACTATATGTGAGAAAGAACAGGCTTATATCTATTGAAACAGCATCTCAGTCATTAATAGCAACTTTAATATGTAGAAGAAGATTATATCAGTCATCTTATAAATAGTTATAGAACTTATAAAGATAATTCTTCACTATCTGAATTATTTACTCTGATGCATTATCAGTCTCAGAGTAATAGACAGTTGATAAACAGTGTATAATCTTGAGAACTTGACAGATTCTTGTTCAGAGAGTACTCATGAATTGACAGTCTTAATTTAATACTATAGATCTCAGCAATTTATATATCTAATAGAATGAACTCTGTAGAAAGACTTTAATGACTTATTCAGTAGCTATCTTATCATAAGATTTCAATATCACATCTTTACTCAATTGATTAACAATGATCAGAATATTCTTACAACTCTTACTCTCAGAGAGATTGATAGTGAAGTTAATTATCACATCTTATCAGATTCTATCAGAGATATTGAGTGATTTTAGTAGATCTTTTCTATAATTCTTTCATGAGATGATAGAGAAATAACAGTCACAGTTTCAGACAAAGTGTCTGATGCTGTTTAATATCTCAGATCAGTAGAATTCTTAAGAGATTATTCAGTACAGTTGTTCACAATCTAAATATTCAGTTATATATAAATCATGCATCTCTTGCATTATCTGAGTGTATAAGAGTTTAAAGTGAGAGACTCAGTATTATTCACAGAATCACAGAGTATTATTATCATTGATTAAACACTCTAAGATATTGATTCTTATACATAGTTCTGAGAGAAATCAGAGTGCTTCTTAATATACTGCTTTGATAAGTGTTTAAAGAAGTTCATTAGTTTGAGCTCTTATATATCACCATTCATTCAGTGTAGATTTGAAGAAAGTTAAGATATCAGTGACAGTTCTAATTGAAGAAGTGTATATAATGTCATGAGTTATTTCATCTTGCTTAACTAATATCTTCAGATTCAAGAGTCAGTGCTCTCAGTTTATTCAGTAAGTGTCTGTTATATTGAATAATATATCTTACTCTCATTGTGAGAGAGCATCTGTCATTGAGTTCTGACTGTCAGAGTGATAGTGTATTATAAAATGAAAACAGCTTAATAGCTCAGATCATCACATCTGTCATTCAGTAAGCTTGTAAGTGATAGTGAAGTATTTAAGATTCTTATAATCTGTGATTATCTCAAATTTAAAGACACTTCAGAGTTCAGAGTCTCATTCTTCTAAACAGTGTATAATTGTGAGAAGTTTCTTATCATAGATCTCATAATTGCCTTGCAAATAAGTAAACTATCTAAAGAGAAAGAATATGAACAGCATTTAAAGAGAATTTCTACAATCAATATAAAAGACTCTATTCTGATTTATTCAGATGGCTCAAAAAATGAGAATTTAAATAGATTAGACGCAGGCATTGCTTATACTGAAGATAATATTAATTTTATCTCAGATTTCTGAAATTTAGACTGTGAATCTGAAGTCTTTGACACTGAACTATTTGTAATAGTGAAAGCTTTCAAACTTATTGAAATAAAATCTTATAAAAGAGAAAATAGTTTGAAAGAGATATAAATATTCTCTGATAGTCAAGCTGCTTTATAAAGACTTAGAAATAGTCAGATTCATAATAATTAAATAAATCTTGAACTGATCTTAAACTTCATTTTAAAAATTCAAAAGAGAAGAATATCAAAGCTGATAATTCATCTGCACTGAGTTCCTGCTCATATAAATATTCATGACAATGAATTGGCTGATTCAGCTGTAAAAAAAGGTTCAGAATTAAGCAGATCTATTCAAAAAATTATATCCTGATCTTTTATAAAGAGAAAAATAAAAGAATCTTGTTTAGATAAGTGAAATAAAAGCTGACAGAAACAAAAGAAGAGTATACATTATTCAAGATTTGAAACAAAACCTAAGTGAAAATCTTGTTCAATTAAATGTAAAAAGAAAATATTCTCATCTATAATACAGCTGAAATTAGAATATGACTATTTTAAATCTTATATACAAAGATTTGATGATAGATTTGATTCAATAGAATGCTCATTCTGCAATGCAAATGAGAATTCTGAGTATATTGTAATGCACTGTGCATTATACAACAGTCTCAGAGTCAGATTGAAAGAGAAGTATGATCTAAATCAATTAAATATGAGATTCTTATTCTTAACTGAGACAGGAATTAAATACTTAATAGACTTTCTATCAGAAACTCAAGCAGCTATAAGAAAATGACTGAATTCAGAAATATCTGAATATGAAGAGAAGGAAATTGATCAGATATAGTCTGTTAAAACAGCTATATACTATCTTTTAATAATTTATTTCATTACAGTCTCTCTTTATTTTACTTTACTTTTTTCTTTCTATTCTTTTCTATCTATCTATTTAATGTGTCTATCTTTAAGACTGTGTTCTCTTTTCTTTTATCATGTCAAATGATTTCAAAGTATCAGAAGATGTTAAAATACTGTAATTTGTAAACAGTTTTTGTATTTTGAGCTGGAATTTTCTGATTTTGCATATCTGAAATTGATGAATGTATAATAGTTAACTTTATAGATATAGGAAAAACCCTGAGAACTTTTAATTCTCAGGTAGATATCATAGTCTCTGACTGCATACATCTATAATTAAAGAATAATAATAATAATAATAATAATAATAATAATCTTATAATTGCATTCTGCAGAACTCAGTTTCTTAGACATGAAGATGCATGATTATAAGATACTTTTATTATTATATTGCAATATAGCTTCTTCTGTGATATAGTCAGAGAAATTGACTTTCACAACTATTTCATGATCAGAATCAAATATTATCAGTAGAAAAGTATTAATGAATATCTTCTTTATCTGTGTGAATACAGCTTCAGCATCTGCTGATCACTGAAATACTGAGTTCTTCTTAATAAGTTCTGTAAGTGATCTTGTAATATCTGAGAAGTTTCATATAAATCACTGATAGAAGTTAGCAAATCTGATGAAGCTTTATACATCTTTCACAGTATATGAAGCTTCTCATTCAAGAATGACAGAGATCTTCTCAGAATTCATTTGAATTCTCTTATCAGCTTCTATAATAAAATCTAGATATTTTATACTCTTGACTTTGAAATTATACTTGTTAATATCTATTAATAGTTCTGCTTCTTATAATTATTATAATACTCTCTGTACATGTTTCTGATATTTCTTTCTGAATTCATCAGTGAAGATGAGAATGTTATCAAGATATGTAGATATAAACTTATTAAGAAAATCTCAGAGTGCTCAGTTGATATACTTCTGAAATATACTGAGAGTGTTAGCCAGTTCAAAGAGAGTGACTACTTATTCAAAGAGACTATAATATGTTTCAAATACTATAAGTCATTTATCTTCTTTAATGATACAAATCTTATGAAATGTGATAATGACATCTAGCTTTGTAAATCATTGAGCTCATCTAATACATGCTAGAATTTCATTGATAAGAGATAAGAGATAATGATCTTTCTTTGTTAATCTGTTTAGATTTCAATAGTTCACACAGAATTGAAGTTCTTTATCTAATTTCTTTATAAAGAGCATAGAAGCTGCAGCAGAAGAGTTGCTAATATGTATAAATCTCTTATTTAACAGATCATTGAGTGTCTTCTGAAGAAGAAGAAGTTCATCTCAAGACATATTATAAAGAGAGTCTTATAATAACTTGAGATTCTTATCATTTTTCTTTTCTAACTTGATACTGTGATTTACTTCTAAGTCTTGTAAGAGGAGAATATTTGTAATATTATCTTATTAGAAGATATCTAGATATTTGTAATATTATTAAGAGAGTTTTGTATGAGAATCTGTTATTGTAGTACAGAATAACTTCTCTAGAGCTTTCTGAATATTGATCAGACTGATGAAATAGATTGTTACATAATTCTACTATCAGTAATCTTGTCAGTAACCTCTTTTTCAGAGCATTTTATAAGTGTTAGCAGAGATCTGTATCAGATTCATAGTCTTATAAATATTATCTTTGTGAACTCTATCATTGTTAGAGAATATTAAGCTTCTGTTTCAAGTGTTTAATAAGATGCCTTGTTCAGATAGTCAGACAAGTTCTAATATAAGATTATAATCAAGATTATCAACTTTATATATGTAGACATCTTTATATTGATGTTCTTTAACATCTATGTTTAACTTTATCATGTAATGAGTATAAATGTTCTTTAAATCATCAAATTCTGCAAGAAGTTGAGGTTTTGATAAGAGAATACACTGAAGGTTATAATATCTTATAACTGAAGATTTAATCATTGTATAATAGCATAGACTGCTGTCTATCATAGCTTTCATATTATACATGTTATCTATCACAGTAGATATAAGAATCACATTCATTGTCATTTTCTCTTTAAATCATTGTTATTCAACCTCTTCAAGCTTCTGTTTGTAAATTTGAATAGAAGCTAATTTTTTCTCTGTTTTATCAGAGTATTCTCATAGTTATCTTCTGAATCTTTCTTCAATACAATGTGATTGATGCAGATTACTGACATTGATCTTTCTTTTAAATGAGAAGATATATAGACTGATCAGCAGTTGAAAGTAATATATTCTGATCAGTTACAATTAATGTACACTTCTTATTAATATTGATCAGTGACTTCTTCAGAAGTGATCTCAGAGACTTGAAAGCTTATTCAGATAATAAAGACTCTTGTCTGTATATAGATATTTAAGTTCACTCAATTCATAACATCTGCATTATTATTCTTTGACACAGATATGTGAGTGATTGAGATGTAATATCTTCTATCACTGTTCTGTATACTCTTAAGCTTGATAAGATGCTCATTCAATATTTGAAGTTGTATATAGTAGCCTTTATAAGTTGAGTCTTCATTTATACTTATAAGAATCTGTAAGAGTTTGAAAGTTAGTGTCTTCTTGAGCATGTTAATCTTCATTCAATTCTCTCAAGATTAATCACCTGCTTCTAGAATCTTGATGTCAAAGTCAGAGATGAATGTTGTGAGAGAAGTGTTTCTCTGTCAGACACTTTGTAATCAATCTAATACTTTCTCTTGCATAGCAGTATCTCAGAACAGAATATCAAGATATTTGATGATATTATCAGATATTCACAACACTGATTGACATGCTTTTATTTATAAATGAAACTTCTGTCTCATGCAATTCTTCAATCATTCATTGATATATTAACCTTAATTGATTAGTGAACTGATGACATCTTCATCTATACTTAGTTTCATAAGCATTTTCAATCTTTATAATGAATAGAGAGTGAGATCAGAAGTATTAAAATATATAGAGTATCTAAGCATTTCTTCAG